>NC_052499.1:62528367-62690159 GCF_016617805.1 Bactrocera tryoni
CAGCAGCGGTTGGGCTACAAGGCCAGAGCCCGGCGGCAAGCAGGAAGTTCTAAATGAGCTTAAGCACCTACAAGCGTATCAAATGAAGTAGGGAAGTTGACGTATTCCAAGTATTATATCAATTTTTATTGCCAGCATATATTTCATCTTATTGAGTCGTTTAATAAATTACATTAAAACAAGTTAAAATGTTGCCGACGATCGTAAGCAATTACCGTGTTCTTGATATTCTCGTTTATTTTTTCTGTCTCTTTTCCGTTTATAGATGCATTCGAGTAAAGGTTTTGCGCTCGCTTCTCGTAATTGACGAACAAGTGTATTTACTTACAATTGTTATTGTTGTTGTTATTTTTTCACCAAACCACATGCTTGGGAACAGTTTGCGTTGATAATCTCTTAACCTTCGCGATATCGTTCGAGCATAGGTGAATACATCTGTATGTAATTCCGTTCGTACGCGTATTAGAGATCAAAGGTATTGAACCGCTATGTGGCGACAGTAAACTGCGACATTTGACGGATTTGTTTGGAAGTTATTATGTTGCTGTTGTCATTTCATTGTCAACTTTTTTCGAAGATCTCAATGTTGGCAATATTTAGAAATGTTGAGGCAATGTCTTTAGACGTGATTTCGTTATATTCTGAAGGCACATATCTTTCCATCAGATTAGAGCAAAGTCCAAGTTTATATTTTTTTACAAGTCAGGAAGGTTTACAAGTACTTCTAAAATATTATGATCTGGACTCATAATTCAATAAATACATATTGTGACAAAAAAGTACCCGGTAATTGTGAATAAAATGCCAAATATTTAATTATTCATCAATATTTATTATTTCGCCTTCAAAGTAATCCCCACCAGGGTTCCACGGAGCGGCAATTTCTGTTTGGGAAACAAGAAAAAATCACACGGAGCCAAATCCGGCGAATACGGTGGTTAATTGATGGTGTTCATTGCGAATGGACTTGGTTTTGTAAGTTTTTCAGAGTGCTTTGCAAAAAAGCTTTATGTTAACACATTGAAAACACGAGTGAAAGCTCTAAGAAACAGTGAAAGTTCTAATGATTTAGAGTCGGTTTGTTTGGGCAAGTTTTTCGGAGTACTTTGCCATAAGCTTTACTCAACACAATAAAAAAATTAGTGAAAGCTAGAAACAGTGAAAGCTCAAAGCAATATTATTATTATTATTACTGCTAAGCTATTATTAAATCTTGACATGTTGCTACCCTCAACTCAACTATGAAGCACTACCTTTCCCACACCAGCATTTACAACTAATATTGTAAAGTGGGCAAATTTAAATTTAACTAATTCCGTAGTGCGAAACCTCAGAAAATTAAGGATCATCATTTCTGCTCAAGGATAATTGCATTTAATTTGCTAACCATGCCCTGCGGTCAGAACGTGCAAATGACTAAAACAATGTACATATGTAAGAATGTTTAGCGCTTTTTGTTATTGTTGCAATTGCAGTAATCATTTCGGTTTTGGTAATTTGCTAGTGGGGAACAGAGCCATCGTCATGGCTCATCTAGCGATTCCGTCGACGCTTGCGCGCAACAAATTTCGTCGTTGCATTTTTATACGGTGGCTGGCTTCGAGCGAGGCGAGGCGAACCTTCAAATGTGTTGCATTACACGATCAGCGACATTCTGCAGCAATTTCAGCTCAACAACATCAACAACAACAGCAGCAGCAACAGCGAAGACTACTACTTAACAACAAAGCGTGAATAACATTTTGATATTAGCTCAGCTCCTTTGCAACAACACTTTTCCATCTTTTTGTTTTGCTCCTGATTGCAAAAATGCTCTGCGGCTCTTTAAGGCGTGTTCGTTTTTATTTTTTTCCTACCTCTGTTGCTGCTGCTGCTGTGGTTACCTTGTGCTACTATGTGTACGTCGTGCCTTTGACGCCTGGGCCCTCCGCCCAACCACAATCGCTGCAAATATCAAAACCATTACCTCCACTACCTCGAGAGCCCAAGCGCGGGCACTTCTTGTTGCCATAACGCTCCTGCACCTTAAGCAGCACCTCTGCACTGCGGCGTTTCGGTCAGAATGGTGGCATTGGCGTGGTGCAGTGGTTGTGGCGTTTCAGTAATTGAACTGACATCGCTAATGGGTGCACAGGGCATCGTCAGACAACAACGACATTTACGGCCTTTGAAGCCTTTGAGCTCCTTTTGCCTCCTAACTCCGCTGTATGGTGTTCCCTCTGCTGGTTGTTTTACTTTTTCCTTGCACTTTGCTTACTATTTGTATTTTGTTACATTGCCGTTGCTTGTTTTTGTTGCACTTAGGTTTGTTGCCAGTTGTTGTACTGGCATCAGTTAAGCGTTTTTACTAATTTGAGTTGAAATGGCAATTGACATGGTCGTGACAGTGATGTGAACGGTTATCGACAAATGTCGATGGAAATATTAGTAATTTTATTGTAATTAAATTGAAGTATTGCACAAAGCGTATTTGGCAGGTAAATTGCTGTGCGATTATGCGCTCTGCTTGCTTAGAGTGAAAAATGATTTGAAAAATAATAACCGTAAAGCTATTAAAGTCTTCAAATTGAAAGCGCATAAATAATAACCAAAAATCTTGGCTCACTTGAATGTGGCACAATAGAAGCGTCTGAGAGTAGAGCTATGTGGAAGGCAGCTATGTGCTGAGTGGTCCGATCTGAACAATATGTTTGGAGAATGTAGCGATACTTTGACAATAAAAAATAAAATAATAAAAAAGTTATTCTTACAAAAACTTGGGTTTAATCGTTCGGTTTGGAAGATCTCTCTTCGGAAATTGAAGCGATGCTTATAATCGATAATAATAATATGTACCAAATTTTGGGGGCAAGCCATGTCAAATTATAAAAAAAACCGATACAAGACTTGAGTTTGATAGGGCAGGGTGCCAGGGTTTTATAATTTTCTCATAATACATTTTTTGAAAAGTTCTCCTTCACTGTCCAACTTTCGCTAGATTAAGGTTGAAGCACCTCGATAGTCGCACTCTCTGCGATCCCGGCGATTCGGCAGGAATAGATATCAGCCAGCTCAATCAATTTAGGCGCTTTTCAGATATACGACGGTCCTTTTGATCTATGCTTAGTAGTTCGGCGCATTGCAACAGACAAGCAATGGAAATGGAATTGTTCGTGTTCGTGTTTACCTAACCTGGCCTAAGCTACCGGTATCATTATTTGGCGTCGTCTTGTTTCAGATCAGATCAGAAACAATATTACACATTTTTGACTGAAAATAACTTAGTCATAGAAAACTCTCTGTGTGGGCATGGTGATAGTTAGAACAACGAATGTGCTCGTTAGCTCGGCTCCAAATGGTTTCTTCGATTCGAGATTCATGAATGGACAACGGAAGCAAGGTCACCCCCACAGCCAATGGACTTAGTGCATATGAACTTGTCTGCACTTAGGATGTATAAGTGGCGTGACCACCTATACAAGGTTCTTCGGAAAGTAATAGGACTGAAACGATTTAAAAGAAGTTATTAAACCAATAGCCTCCTTCTGCGCTCCCAAGCTTTAAAGGCGCAACGGAAGACATTCTCCGGAATAGCCTTGAGAGTCGCTGTGCATACTGCTTGGATCCCCTTTTAGAAGTATTTTCAGGCAAGGAAACAAAAAACAGCACGGGGGCCACATCTGGGCTGTAGGCCGACTGCGGAAGCGTTGGGACTCCGACCTTGATTACTCATTTGATCTCCCAGCACGGTCTTCATCAGCGACCTCTTCCCGGCCTTCCAAAAAGGCCTGGTGCCACCGAAACACACCAGATCAAACCACGGTTTCAGTGCCAAAGAAGAAGATGTCTTTTTCACCTTGGCAGTCAGTTCGCAGTTTCCTATTTATTTGTAGTTTAACTGATCGTTGTCTAATTGCCGTCCAAGCGATTAGCTAAAAAATCTTACATACAACATGCAAAATGTTGAAGTTGTTTGCAGGAATATTCTCTTGAATGCTCTACCTTTGCGACATCGATATCGAAAACTCTAAACTTTCACCTCCTGCTATCCTTGTGAACTATAGCACATTAAATTTTCAGTTCAAGGCGCTTTATCGATTATTTTATCCATCCAAGAAATTTCTTTAGTTGCCTTCAACTATTTGAGTGTGACTTGGTGTCAGTCATACAATATAACATATCATAACTTAACCTACATATCGAACTGGAGCAGTAATTTCTCAAACAAATCAATTTATTTGCATTGTCGCTTATAGCTACGGCACCTGCCTAGCAGAAGCTTAGCGCATACAAAGCACTAAAAGTCTTAATTTCAAAAGAAACAATATTTATGCAAATTGATAATAACTGATCGACTCATAAATTCAAACATGAACTCGAAAATTCCAATCGCAAGCGAAACCAGCATACATACTAGTAACTAATCAATACTAACTCTAAATGCAGAATTTTCTTCTAAACAGTACCGATCAGTTCCAGCCAGCACACACGCAATGCCAAGCCCAAAGAAATGCCTCTTTCGCCGTCGTACGCCGCTACTTCACTCAATCATTTGGTTGCACTGTTAGTCAGTGATTCCAAACCGCTGATTGTCCGTCTGTGCCACAAACGCACATTTGTATTGCGTATGCGCCTTTATGTTGTGCTATGTTGTGCTATGTTGTTTCCGTTTAATGGCACTCGTAAATCATCTAATTCCGAAACAGAAGTGATCCAATTGCAGCCTAAACATCTGTACGCATATTATTGCTACATGATCATATGCAGTCGCAGCCGCAGCCACAGCCACAGCTACAGCCGTTGCTTGCAGCCAACCAGTCAGACCGCCGATCTACTGATCGCGCCGCTCCAACTTGTTGTTGTAAATTTTTTCTGCACTCCTTAACCGCCCCAGCAGTTGTATGCTCGGCAGTAACATTTGTTCCTGTTACCAATATGCCGCTCTACCTCCTCCCCACCATTCTACTTGTCGATACGTGTGCTTTTTGTGTGGAGGCAATGTCGCATTGCGGCGAGTGATCATTTTTATGATCGATCAGTCTATTAAATTACAAGACTCTTTCAGGAAAAAATAGCGTGCGACAAGAAAATGAACAACGAATGGAAAAACAATTACACAGCATACAGAAATAGGAGCAACAACTAGTACATGCGCGAAACAACGACAATAACAACAATAGCAAGGCATTTCCTTTATGTGCTCTAGGCGCGATCTGTTTATAAGAATCCTAACTGCGAACGCCGGCAATGCGTTGGCCATGTTGTTGGTGGTTGGTTGCATGTCGTTGTGCCTGGTCGGACTCATTCGTTTTGCTGCAGATTCCAATGTGATTTGTAATGACATTTATTTGGTCTATGCGTCTTTGAAAAGGCGTGCTCTGTGCAGTCAGCGCCGGTGGCTGCGTCACTTTTGTGGCATTGATTGTTTCTGCGCTCAAACAGTAGCCGCTGGGGCTAACTCGCAATCGTTGCGTGTCGACTATGTCTAAATCGAAAATATGAATAGTTTTTGCTTGTTCTAATTGCTGATCGTAAAAGTTATTATTGAACCAGTTATTACAGATTAGTGGCAAATAACTGACAAAGGTGTGGATCATCTTAAGGCTTTTGAGCTTCAAACATGCAATATTTTGCAAAAGTGGACCTATACTATAAGCTTTAATTTTCTTCCTTTATCTGTTTGTTTTGGCAAATGTCTAGTCCTACACAGGTCCAAGATTTTATTCTTATTGAGCGTCTTAAGCTAGCAAGGACTGAAGGTTTATAAAGCGTTTATGTTTGTGTCCTTAAAGGCTGACATTTTGAAAGAAAGAATGGTTGTCACATTCTGTTGTTTTTTTTTTTTTTGTAAATACTTCTTAGCGTTTTATTTTATATCAGTGATTATCGTACATCCAGTTTGTTTACTGGTCTGATGAGCTTCCTTGGCAATTCAGGGGATCTCAGTGTCAGTCTTGCTCAGATTCGACATCTCATGATTGTTGCATAGCTTCTTGTGTACCGTATTCCAAAAAAGATGTCGATATTATTTATTAAATCCATTTTGGTACTACAACTTTTCATATCTGTGTATATCTTTCTTTTAATGTGCCGATTACGCCCTCACCAAGTTTATAGTTTGTAAGATCTCTTTAAGATGCATTTTACTGACAGGTTCTATCTATTTTAAGCTTTTTTAAATCCAGTTATATCTTCTTAGATGGAAGTCTATCTATCTAAGGAAAGTAACTCGTTCTGGAGATCATAAACAAAACTATTGTTATAAAGATGTAAGTGTCGAGTATCAAAATCACGCCTTTTTGGATTCGAATGCCTAATTGAAGTTTATGTAATTAATTTATTGATCCTTTTGGCAGGAAAAATCTTAAAAATATATACCTATACTAATACCAAACATTTAGTAGCTGAGCTATTCAAGCATAGTGGTGAGGTGTATGGTTGAAAAAGCCATGGAAAATGGTAGAAATACCATTCAAATAAAATTTATAAAACCCTAGAAAATCGACTAAACCAGATTAGATTAGATAATACTGCCCAGCAGTCACGCCATATACAGAACTACTGATCCTTAGGAATGCAAGATGGAGGTTCAGTTAAATTTGAGATGAAGTATTTATCATAAAGAACGTCAACGCTTTTCCCGAACTTTCAGAGTGACTTGATATCTAATTTCGATACTCACCTAGTCCGTTGAACTACTAAGCTTCTGTTCTGTTAGCTATCTCAGACGCTTTCATGACCGCAAATACTTCAACCATGAAGATATTGTAATATTTCGGAAGCTTGAAGAATCGTTTATGATCCAGCTCTGAGAAATAGATTTCGGCGGCCACACCATTAACCAATTTTGATACGCCGGTGTATTTATGATATTGTAAGTTCCGTTAGCAAGTCTCTTTTAGTCTTACTTTTCTCTCTCAAATAAAGAGGAAGTGGTTGTTGTCTATTTTATCCAATAATCATCTACTTATCGTGCTAAGCCCGAAGTTCCTTGGGAAGAATTTATCCACTTTATTTCCACTGAAATGTCGATTGGTTGGTTCGAGTTCAGCCGTTGGAATGGTTCTTGGAGCTCCATTTGTGCAAAGAACAGCGAGTCGCATTGTTCGCTGTTTCCACCACATCAAGGCATCGTAAAACGACATAAACCATACGAAAAATTTCAAAGGAAATTCTGTGTAAAATATACCGACTCTTACGCTTCAGTAAGGACAATGGAAATGATAAGGTTTACGAACTATATAACGATATAAAAACAGTTCCAGGAACCAAAACACATTTTTTTCACTCGCAATAAATCTTGAAAATCGAATAGTTACGAATCTTTTAATAGTGAAATTATTTATTTCTAATGTAGGCTTCCTGAAACCAAAGATGAACTCGTAACCTTAGTGTTAATGCATTATTGGCCGTCTGTTAAGCCAAATGGAAATAAACTTTCACTTTTCAAAAACGAGTGTTGTCGAAACCTACTCGAAAATGGAAGCCCAATCCAAAGGAGAAAAAATGTCTCAGAACTTTCGGCTAACAAATCCAAGCTTTCTGGAGTTTTCTAATGTGATTGGTACCAATTTACATCTGCTCTCTTAGAGACGCCTGAGTCGCACAAATATTCAAGCAAGTTAAAAGTTTTAATAAATAAATATCTATAGTGTTGATTTTTCAAGAGATTTTCACTGTCAACAATGTCATAGAAGATTTCTACACTCTCGAGCAGTCGCACTTAATTCACTCAAAATGAAAAATTGTGTTAGCAAAATGCGAGCGTGTGTTCGGAAATTTATGCAAATACGAGCATATGCGCATTTTACTTTGTACATAGTCACACACATACATATGCACGCATGTAAGCACATACATATATACGCATATAAGCCGAGAAATATAGGGATTTGTGGAGATGAGAAGTAAGTAGGTTTAAAAATTGCTGTCACTTAAGTGCTGATATGAGTTTATTCTATAGTTACATGAGTACAACTATGCATAGCGGTAATGTGTGTGTAAGTGTGTAGCGGAAAATATTCATAGTGTGTGCATCGGCAACTGCTAGAGTGCCTTGCCACCTACACAAAACTTATTTTTACCACATTTACTTGCAGTTAACTTACAAAATTCACAAATAGCAGAATGGAGAGCACGTTTAAGCACTGCGAAAAATGGTTTAGTGAAATTTGTTTTTATTTAATTTAATTTGTTTACTATATTTTATTTATTTATTTTTTATTTTATGCTGTTTTATTTTATGTTGTTTTATTTTCTTTTTTTTATGAATTGCGTACTATGAATACCTAATAAGCTAACGAGTACTAATGAAATATATGTATTTTTTTTTTATTTCCAAAAGCATTCAAATAAATTTTTGAAATTATAACTATTTTTTCCATTTTTCCACTTTTTTATTAGGCTTAGCGAAGATTATATTTATCATAATATTTTTTCTATTATCTATTTAATGCTTTAAGTAACGCAAATATCTAAATTTTCTATAAATTTTCTTAATTTTTTTTATACATTTTTCAAAAATATTAAATTTTTTGTTGACACTTTAATTATTTTTCCATTTTATATATATATTTGATTTATAATCCGTTAATAAGAAATAGTAGGACACTATATTTATGTTCTATTTTATTTTATTTTTTTCAAATTGCTAAAAACTATTAAAATAAATTGTTGGCATTTTAAATAATTTTTAATACATATATTTTTTTTAAATTTAAGCTAAATAAGTTCCTCAAAAATCATAATTTTTATTTCTTTGCGGCCATTTTCATTAATTTTGTTATATTTTTAATAGTCAAAAAGTAACTTAATTTTCCTATAAATTACTTTTCACAGTGCATTTAATATCGCTTTCCACCAGCGCCCCCATCCACCCACATGCACTTGCAGACGACTTTTGCTTGCATACGATAAAAATGTTGATTACGTTGACATTCTGGCTAAAAGAGACATTTATTTGACTTTACTTTTTGGACGCGTCTGCGGCTTTAGCAGATGAAGTGGAGGATGAAGTCATGTTAAAAATGCACATATTTTGAGTGCAGTTAGGTGACGCGTACTTAGGAATACGGAAGAAGCCTGCACGAGTGTATATGCTAGTTGAGTAAATAATGCATTTGCCAGTGATAAAGTGTGGCATAAAAGTGGCAAAGTTTTAATATGTTTCTAGAAACTTATTCCTCATAGCAAAATTACAATTCTTGTGCAACGTACACAACTACTTTTAACTAACAATAAATACTTTTTACACAAAATTTTATTTTATCTGATGAGTGACTATATTTTGAAGGATTTTTAAATCTGATTAGCATATAATATTTTAAATTTCATGGGAAACCAGCCATCTGTGGCAACTATTTTCTTAATTGATTGCTGTTTGTGATGCCTTTAGAGACAACTTTAAAAAAAACACGATCCACCAAAGTAAAGGGAAAAATGGAAACTACAAAAAGAGGCATTGCACATATCTGAAGTTTTAATTCAGCCTAAATATAGAAACTTTTAAGATGGTCCACCATCAACACTATCTCAAGCTACCTTCATACATTTTTATACCCTGTATTGCTAGAACTTATTCTTCAAAACCTGAGATGTCCTTCTAAGGTCCATTGCTTTAAACAACACTGGAAGGAGCTGAATGCTCTATGCAGCTTAGGAAAATTGTATTAATGGCTGTCCTCGAGGGAGACAACTAGTCTGGCCTTACATTTCTTTATATTCCTACTTCTATGAGCAAAAAATAGTAAGAAATAATTTTAAAATTTTTAATTTATTTGAGGGGTTATTAATGTAAATTTCCGGAATAGCCCTCAATGCGCCCAGCGATTCACGGCTAATGTCGTCAATTGACTCAAAACAGTTTTCACGGATTAGTCGTTTGAGTTTGATCAATAGCCAGAAGTAACATGAACCTAAATCAGGCGAATACGGTTGTTGCGGCACGATATTGCTTGCACATTTGGCGGAAAACTCACGAAGAATCAATGCAATATGCAACGGTAATTTTGGCCGGTCGGAAGTAATTCGGACTGCACCACACCTCGATAATCGAAGACAACTGCCAACATAACTTTGATTTTTGACCTGCTTTGACGTGGTTTTTTCGGCTTCAGCTCACCTTTGCCACGTTATTCGGCCGAGTGTTGGTCTGTTTCCGGGTCGTCAGCATAGATGCAATATTTATCTTCAGTAATAATACGTTTCATGACATCCTGGTAGTCGGAAAGCATTGTTTCTCAGACGTTAAAGCGACGCTGTTTTTCGAAAAAGACTGAGTAATTTTGGAACCAATCTTTCACTTTTCTTAGGCACAACAGATCATTCAAAATGATTTTCACTGATTCTTCCGATTCTTAAGCAGCAATTCCTTTATTTTTTTGACGTGTTGATCGTGAATAAAATTTTAATAAAAAAGTCTTACTGTTTTTTTCCCACCTCTTAGTGGGTATTCAAATGAGTCTAGTAAGACTAAGTTTTTGAAAAGAAGACTCATTTAAAGCACTAATTCATTACTTTTAAGTTATACTCGTATGGGTAATTTTGGCAATTTAAGTAAATGTAGCGCTTTAAGTAATACTTTTATATGAAATAATGCAGTTATTTTTCAACACATCCCCACTGTATGAGTTCATACTGCTTTCTTCTCCACATATATGTAATCGCCAATTAAATTTCTCAATTTATTCATTTTTTCATCGAGTAGCAGTGCTTTCAGCGACTGGCAAGTGCATTTCGGCATTGTCGTGGTTCCAGTTGCTGCCAGTGATAAATGTTCACTTAAGTAGTATTTAGTGTAATTTCAGCTTGCAACTTGCTCGCCAGCTACTCCTTACTGCTCATATAGGTATGAATGTAAACATATATATACAAGTATTTAAGTATACATACATTTATCAGTATATACACACATATTTTATACGAAAACACTTTATTTTTTCCTTACTCTTGCTGCATTCGAAACACACACACCAACAGTTAAAGGAAATACTGCATTATTGCTCCGGATCTGTAGTAATTCTGCTTACCTGATTGGCCGAATTGCAATCGACTTAGCGACCAATTATTTATGACATCCAATTACAATTTAATTTCGTTAAATCTCTCATTTATAATGGAAGGAGTTCATAGCTTAAGTAGAAGGCAGTGGAGACCGCTGTTGCAATGTTGTTAGTCGGGTTGACTCGTATCCTATGGGACGCAGGTTCGAAATTTCTGTTCTTCGAATTCTAAATTTATAGAAAATATAGGCTAAGAAAATCGACATTTTCACATACAAATTTATTAAGACTACAGAATTGAATTTTAACAAAATATCTTGAATTTGAAAAACGCCATTAAAGAGAACCTCTGAAATGTTTGTCCAACCCAAATCGTTGTGAGAGCAAAGGCAACCCCTAGGTTCAGAAAATACAATACACATGAAAGATTATTTCTAGACAGATTGTCGCGCATTATACACTGGGTCATCGACAGCTTTTCGTCGCCCTTCAGCATTTAAGCCAGCTAAAAGGGCGTTGAGTAAAACCAGCAAGTAAGAGTATGGTACCATAACTGCTGCCTTGCGGTTATGTTCTGGTATAAGACGGCACTGCCGACATTTATAACTAGAGATGTGCTCATGGGTTGAATAAAATCGTTCCACAAAAAAATCTATCCATTTGATAGAATGTTAATGTTGAATTGCAAAACTTATCATTCAATTATTTTCAAGTTATTGGACTCGAAGGTGTGTAAAGGCTTAATAATCATTGACGCAAGTTTGCCTTTATATATTCAAAAGTCAAGTGCTGGTTTGCCAATTTCATTATACATACTTATACCAGCATATACAATATACCTAGCTCAGAAGCGATCGAAAATGCAGTAATGCCAGTAAGCATAGCGAAAAATTGATCTAACCAAACGATGTCGATGGAGCGGATGAGATCCATTGCCCGACCATGTAGAAGTTCGAATAGCAATTACTCGTCTGAAGAACAAAAGCGACGGGGCCAATGGATTGCCGGCCGAGCTATTCAAAGACAGCGGCGAAAAACTGAGCAGGATGCATTAGCTTCTTTGTAATATGTCGGACGAAAGCATTAAAATATAATTGTGCTCTGTGAAAACCGTGGGATAAGCCTTCTCAGCATCGCATAAAAGGTTCTATAAAGCGTATTGTGTGAAATACCGAAATGCACCGTCAAAAAACTGATTGGGCTTTATCGGTGTGGCTTTAGGCCTGGAAAGTTAACAGATCTGCACCATGCATGATTTCAAAGTTTATTTTGCAGCACGCAGAAGAGCTTCCTTTGTGCCGCTATGCCTGGGAAGGACTTCTTCGAGCCGTTTGATACCAACCGAGGTTCCATACAGGGGAACGGGAAGATCTCCACTTCGTTGGAAAGACTAGGTGAAAGTGATCATTGAAAATAAGGAAAAATATCAAATAAATTAAATTCAAAACAAGAAATAATTTGGTTGCAACGGAAGCTATAATACTCTTCACAAATAAAAAAGGTTCCATAGGAGAACTCGATATTGGTCGGTCAATTTGTGTACCAACTAACTATGTGTTGCAGTGATTCGAAAATTTTTTTGTAGATCGTACCGTTACTTTAGACCATAAATCATGTCGAATTTCGAGAATAGATCTTGTCATCATCAAAATGTTCTCCTTACAAGACCTTGCTACTGATTTTACAGTTTACTGATATTCAGTTTATGGTAGCTTTGTATATGCTATAATAGTCCGATGTTGGCAGTTCCGACACACGATAAGCTTCGCGAGAAAAGGAATACGTGTACAAAATTGCATATCGGTATCTCAAAAACTGAGGGACTTGTACGGGTATATACTGACATGTCTAAATCGAATTAACTCATCACGCTGATCGTATAGACATATTTATAGGGTTTGCGACGTTTACTAAGTTCTGTTTGTAACACTAAAAATCAAATAGAAGCGAACTTAGTATATCTGTTCTGGATGTAAAAATAAGTTCTGGGCCACTTTATGACAAAGCATGAAGCATGGTTACGTTGTTGCCCACCTGAGTTCAAATGGCGGTTCAATGAATGAGTGTAGTCCTATAAAAGTCGTTCAAGCGACATTTAGCCTTTATCTTAAGGAATTCATATAGAGTTATTTTCAACGATTGCTTTGAACATTTCAGAAGAACCAATAAAAGATATTATTGGATCGCTTCATTCTATGAGCTCTTGAAAAGCTCCAAGAAGATCGTAAGTATTCGAAACAAACTTTGTTCAGTGCTGTGGCCAATTTCTGGCTCAATAGGTATGTAAACGAACAAAATTGCCGCATTTGAAACGAAAAGCAACCTGAAGAGACTCAAGAGCTGCCATTTCATCCTGAAAAAACGATTTGGTGCGGTTGTGGGCCGGTGGAATAATCTGTCCACATTTCTTCAATGTGATTGATGCCGATGAGAACGTAACCGTCAAAGGCGACCAATATTGCGCCATGAAAACCGTCTATTTAATGCCTGAAATTGAAGTTCACGATCTCGGCGAAATTTGATTTCAACAAGTCAGCGCCGCTTATCACACATCACATCAATCAATGGACTTATTGAGAGAACACTTCGCTGAGCAGTTTCACGTTTTTGGCCGGTCGATTGGCCACCAAGATCGTGTAACATCACACAGTTACACTTTTTCCTATAGAGATATGTAAGTCGAAAGTCTATGCGGACAAACCCACTTCGATTCTGGCTTTGGAATAAAACATCACGTGTCATTCCCAGTTACCAATCGAAATGGTCGAACGAATTATTGAAAATAGAACTCAACGGATGGACCATCGAGACGTAGCCGTGGTCAACATTTGAAAGAGATAATCTTCAAAAAATAAATATCAAAAAATGTGTTTTGGAATGTAATTCAACACTCACCATTAAATTTGAAATTTCTGTGTTTTTTTCTTTAAAAAGTAGGGTGCCACGAAATTAATCACCAATAATATATGAAATTAAATATATTTAATACATATTTTCAAACTTAATGTACGATAAATACAAATTTAAATTCATTTGTGAAAAAATGTTCTGCTCTTCTAAAATACTTTTATTTATAAAAAAATTTACTAGTTTATCTGGCTCGTCATCACACGCAACGGCGCCATAAATTCCTTAGCCGCTTATCCCTTTATACAAATCGTCGGCGGGTTTCTTTGAACAATTCCCCAACCGTTGATTGTTATAACCTATGGCTAAAAAATAGTAATTAAGCCAACAACCAGTCTCAAGGCAAATATCTACCATTTTCCTATCGGCAACTGACGCCGCAGCGAAAACCCACGCGGAAAAAGCGCGGCTTGGCAACTAGTGGAACCCGGCAGCCTACGGAACCGAGTGCATGTACGAACACTACTTCTCGTGATCGCAATCGATATACAACAACTAATGATCTAATAAAATCGCTTACAACAGCGGCGAACAGAACTTGCAACGCACACAGAAATACCGAAAAGAAATCATATGTGCGCTTGTAAATAAAGAAAATGAGCGCATAACGAGAGAAATAAGAAAAAAACATTTGGTGAAGGAAGCGGTGCAGCTATGCGAGCAACTTCCTTTTTGCGCTTGCAACAAGTTCAAAGTCACAATCGGAAAATCTCGCGCTACGCTGCCACAAGTGGCATAAATGTGCTTGTGAGCGCAAGCAAATACATAGAGAAGCTACACAATAAATATGGCAAACTACAAATAATAAAAAATGCAATCTAGTTGTTTTTTTCGTTTTTTGTTGTAGCTGTCGTTGCAATTGTTGGTTAGTTCGGTATATAGACGATTTATCTGCGATCTCATATCATGTACTTTCGACATTACAATTGCGGTAAATGCTTCTAGTTTTTAGTTTCAACGCGTTCGCCGCGCAGCTGCTACTGCCACCGCCGCAGCGGGAGCGGCAGTGCAACATGCAACAGTGGCAGCAGCAGCAGCCGCCACAATTGAACTGCGGTGGTGTGTAGCAAGAGTAGCAGTGCAGCACGTCTGACTCTCAAAGCTTTATCAATAGGCAGTGATCGTTGTCGGAGAAATCACAATAACAATAATAACAACAACCACAACAACAGTAAGCGTACCGGCAGCAGCATTGTCGCAGCGCAACAACAGCGGTGGCATAAGCAGTAGCAGCCGCAAACAACTTGCAACCGTTTCGCGATCGCGCCGTAGACGCGTCTGCCGGTCTGCGTTGCAAGCTGCCGTGGAAGCTGCGCCACAATCACAATCGCGCTTTCGTTCCATACAATAACAACAACAACAATTGTAGTGGCAAGCAACAATGACAGCGGCGCAAATGTCGAAAATGTTGCTACTCTTCCTGTTTGTTTGTGCAGTGGCATTGACGTTGTTGTTGTTGCTGTTGCAGCAATTGCCGTTGATCTGCATATTGGCAATATTTACCATGATTTCACCATATCGCGCGTTTCGTGTTTGCTCACTTCTTGGCCGCTACTCTTTGTGCATATTTTCGCTGCCTTTGGAAGCCAGCAACTTGACTGCACAGATTTGTATGTAACGATTGCGGTGCAGCAAATTTGTTATTGTTGTGTCGCAATACAACAAAGTTGCATTGAATGCACCGAATACGCATTTGCGATCGTTCATTTTGATTTCATTCATTGCGTTTCCCATTGCTGTTGGGGCTTGGTGGCCATCTTTCCGCCAGCATCTCGCATTTTCTTCATTATTATTAATGCAACACTGGCAACAAGTGCCATTTGTAATGCGGCAATTTGCGTATTGTAGCTCGAAATATTCACGTTGTAATGTCGCGTTGATTGGAATCCGGAATTACTCTCTCTTTGCTTGCTATAAGATCGGCGAATTTGTAAATTGTCAGCGTGTTCTCTTGTAATTTCAAATATGTGACTACAGCGAATGGCCAATTTGATCCTGCTACAGCGTATCGAATGTCTTATGTAATAACTGACATTATGAGATATTAAATAATAAACTCTATATATTTTATTTTTATTTATATGAAGGCATTACGAACAGATGGTGCGCAAAAAATACACAAGATGGTATGTTATATGAGATTGCATAGCACCACTGCCATGATTGGGTATTGGTTTCTTATCGCTGACGTCAGTATAGCCAGTCAACACCACCCTCGGTTACAATTCACCATCCATATCGGACTTTATAGCATATAGCTGTCGTACAAACTGATCGACCTTAATCCAGTTCTTGTAAGTAAAACTTTTCTTGTCAAAAAGTTTGTTTACAGGAACTGCTTAAGTCGGTACACCTAAACAGTGCGTTGTGATTTTTACAATGGATCGAAATATCGAACCGAGAATTTGTCTCAAATTTTGTAGTTCTAAGCAAATTTCGTGTGCGGAGTCGTTGCGAGTGCAAAAGCACAAGCCTACGTGTGGTACAGAGTCTTCAAAGGTGGTCGAGAGTTCACTGAAGATATGGCTCGTTCTGTGCGACCTTCGACCTCTAAATGAAGTATATGGTGCTTAAAAATCGTCAGGCAAGAAAACTCGACATCTCTTGCGAGTCCGTTCGAATAATTTTGTTTGGTGTTTTGGGTATGAAACGCGTGCTTGCTCGGCTCGACCCGATAATTTTTTTTTTCAATTTTTGGATTCCACATTCCCGGAGAGCATTATAACTGCCGATGAGACAATCGTCAACAATTATCGAAATGGAACCCGTTTTCAGTCGATCGAAGAGAAAAACCAAATTCGCTAAGGAGCCGAAGGAGCCGAAGGCGATCGAAAGTGCTTATGTAAAGTGTTTCTAGGACCGGAAAAATCTATCTATCTATCTATCTATTACTTTGAAGGCGACAAAATAAATGTTAATGAATAGCTAAAAATATTGCCCTTTATTGACAATTTCCGTGTACTTTGTCACAATGTATTACATAAGATTGCTCAGAAACAAACTGTTTTCACATTCAAAAAATGTGCGCATTTTACTACTTCTCACACCATTTTTCTGCTACTCTGATGGCAATTCTTATAATGTCACTTCTTCTTCTTAATTGGCGTAGACACCGCTTACGCGATTATAGCCGAGTTAACAACAGCGCGCCAGTCGTTTCTTCTTTTCGCTACGTGACGCCAATTGGATATTCCAAGCGTAGCCAGGTCCTTCTCCACCTGGTCCTTCCAACGGAGTGGAGGTCTTCCTCTTCCTCTGCTTCCCCCGGCGGGTACTGCGTCGAATATTTTCAGAGCTGGAGTGTTTCCGTCCATTCGGACAACATGACCTAGCCAGCGTAGCCGCTGTCTTTTAATTCGCTGAACTATGTCAATGTCGTCATATATCTCGTACAGCTCATCGTTCCATCGAATGCGATATTCGCCGTGGTCAACGCGCAAAGGACCATAAATCTTTCGCAGAACTTTTCTCTCGAAAACTCGCAACGTCGACTCATCAGTTGTTGACATCGTTCAAGCCTCTGCACCATATAGCAGGACGGGAATTATGAGTGACTTATAGAGTTTGGTTTTTATTTGTCGAGAGAGGACTTTGCTTCTCAGTTGCCTACTCAGTCCGAAGTAGGACCTGTTGGCAAGAGTTATCCTGCGTTGGATTTCTAGGCTGACGTTGTTGGTGGTGTTTACGCTGGTTTCAAGATAGACGAAATTATCTACGACTTCAAAGTTATGACTGTCAACAGTGACGTGAGTTCCAAGTCGCGAGTGCGACGACTGTTTGTTTGATGACAGGAGATATTTCGTTTTGCCCTCGTTCACTGCCAGACCCATTTGTTGTTAATGTCACTTACGCATCAATATTTATTATTAACAGAAGTAAAAGTAATAAGAATTAAACAAGAAATTTGAGTTTAAAATATATAATAGTTTTTTTACTGTTTTTGTGCTGGCATTTCATATCATCTCAGGTACAAGAACTAAACTTCTTTGTAGATATTAGTTTCAGTATTATGTAGTTAAAAAATGAAAAGAAGACCGCATAACATTTCTCGTTTCTCTATCTTCATAGTTTTCAATGAACATCCCAAAATTGACGAGTATATTTTTGTTGGAACCCATGCCACTTCAGTGTACCATTAGAGCAAAATCCTGTCCCCACTATAACACCTTCACTTGATGACGCTACTTTGAATTGAATTATCATCATAGAAAACTAAAATTTTACCTTGTAGAGGAAAGCCACATGTTTTGGAGTTGAAGTTAACAGCAATCTATGAAGAGGAATCAACGGGGAATCTTTAAAGCATGGAACTATCATCAACATAATTTGAAAAATCAAAACTCAACATATTCAATTTTTTTCGAAAAAAATAACAATTTTATTGTTTCTTATATGAAATAAAATATTTTATTGAGGTATAATTTTTTTTTTAATTGCGAGTTTTTCATGTCTCTGACTACACCTAGCCCCTTAATGAAATGGACTTTGCTTTGAATTGCTTAACGTTAAAGATAATTTATCAAAACGGGCGTCTCGCTTTAGCAGGAGTAGTTAGATTTTATCGCTTGGTGGCACCAAATTTACGGCCAAATATCTTTGCTGAATTTGGGCTTTATTTAGTTCAAAAGGTTTAGGTTTTATTAAAATTCCCATATATCAATAAAACTTCTTTTAGAAATATTTGCGACAGTGAAAAGGCTTACCATGCCTTGCTGTAAGACAACATTGATAAACTTTAGGCTTTCGAGCTTTCTAAGTGAAAAATAAACCCTTAGATATGTAAGTAAATGAAATTATAATATATGTATATATGATACAGCGGCGCAGATTGTTAATTTGCGAATATGAATAGGAATTACAGTATTTCGAAAAACACCTAATAATTGCAATAACTCACCTCAGACACCTTTAGTGTCAGTCCTAAGCATAGGCAACTCCATAGCGGTTATGAAGCAGACACCTCAGTTCGACGAATTCAACTACAAATTCAAATCCCATTTAACATTACCTAACCGACCGTCTGGAATTGATAAATTTGATTGACAAGCTAAAGCTGCAGCCAATAGCTGCAAGCAATTACATTCACAAACAGTCGATGTGGTATTAATGCCCTTGTATATTAGCAATGAACTCACTGGGAGGCCTTAGAATTGTGATCAGGCATATACGCTGCATGCCGTTAGATGCAAGTGGCAGTGTTAACTAATGCAATATCGAACACACCCACTGCAATATCATAAGCAAAGTGTCTTTGGGCAATGTCACAGGCACAAGAGTCGAAGCAACTTGCGGTTACTTAATGAGTGCCACAGGACATTGCACGCATTTAATAAGGTAAAGTTAGTGTTCCGTTGTCAAATTGGTTGACAGGAACAAGAGGCCTACTAATATATAAGCAGTGCGTTGCGATTTTTACAATGGATCGAAATATCGAACCGAGAATTTGTCTCAAACAGATATTGTTGTAGATTAATAGAAATAATAAAATAAAGAAATTCAGTCCAGGATTTAAAAAGCAAAGAAAGCTGGTAAGCAGCAAATTAAAAACCATTCCCACATAAATCGGGTCTATGGTACATGTCTCCTGTTACCATTCGCTTCAGAAATAGTCCGATTTTATTTAATTTCAGCAAAGACTCGCAGATGTTAATTCGGTCCATTAAATTTTTCACAGACAATTCATGTGGTACCCAAACATCGAGCTTCTTTTTGTAGCCAGCCTTTTTTAAATGGTTATTGATTACTATTTGATGACTTTCTCAACTATATAGGTCGACCAGAGTGAGGTGCATCTTTCACATCGAAATGTCCAGAACGAATGCAAGGGAACTATTGTTGTGCTACACGAACTGATACAGCATCGTCTCCATATACTTCATAAATTTCATTGATGACATGCATTCTCCCTTTTTTATACAAAAATTTCAAAATATAGCGAATTTCTTCATTATTTGCATCCTTTTTTGTACAGCTGTGACTTTTTTCAACTTCCCCGAGTTCTGAAACAATGGAGATATACGACTGCAACGGCATCTATTGACAAAATATGCAAAAACTTGTTCGACTTTCCAATATAAGATGGCATTAACTGGATAGTTGCCTAGACGTATACGTCCTATAACACTTTTAACTAACTAATTTTTACGGTTTACCACGTTTTTAACTATCCGTTATTTATTACTGATTAAATCCATTTGCATGGCTTCGCACTTTCCAAGTCTGCTTTAAATGTCTATAAGATTTTTATACATTTAATAATTAAAATTTGCTTTGTGTATTAATTTTGCTTGCTGAAAATGTATTCACTTGGTAGCATAATCATTTGCTTCAATTTTGTATGAGTATGTTTTTGATGGCTAAATTACACAACTAAACAATGAAAGTTCAAGTGCACGTGCCATACGCTTCGATATATGTACATTCGTCTCTGTAATTGCGAAGATTTTCTTTCCGTATGATTCGTTCGGAGCTAGGACTGTGCAGGAAAAACACCATGCAAGAAATTCGAGTTTTGCTTTAGAAAATATTAATTCGAAAGACATCTAAGTGAGAGGTTAAAGTTGAATAAGAATTGAATATGAGTTAAATAATTTAAATATGTCAGCTTTTAGCAGCCTCAAACCTCAAATAATTCGATTATCTATTTGATCAAATTTGAACCGAATGGAAGCATTAAACTAAACTATCAATTGGTGTGTGTTTCTTTACGACGCGAACTCTGCAATAGTGGTTTAGAGGCTTTATGCCGAAGACATGTAGTTATGTGGTACAAAGCATTCAGTGAAGGCCGTGAAGTCAGCAAAATCATCGGTTAATGAAGATAACATCGAAAACGTCCAAGAAACAGTGCTGGAAAATCTTATAGGTAGAATAAAAAAAGTCCAGGCCTTTTCAACCAACTCATAAGATGTCTCTGCATCATATAGCAGGACGGGGATGATGAATGACTTGTAGAATTTGGTTTTTGTTCGTCGAGGGAAGACTTTACTTCTCATTTGCCCACTTAATCCGAAGTAGCATCTGTTGGTAAGAGTTATACTACATTGGATTTCGATACCATTGTTGTTTGTGTTATGTAATACTGGTTCCAAGATAAGAAATTATCTACGACTTCGAAGTTATGATTGTCAACAGTGACGTAGAAGGCAAGACAAGAGTGCGACGACTGTTTGGTTGATGACAGGAGATATTTCGTTTTGCCCTTGTTCTCTATCTGACCCATCTGCTTCGCTTTCTTATCCATCCGGGAGAAAGCAGAACTAACGACACGGGTGTTGAGGCCAATGATATCAATATCATCAGCGTACGCCAGCAGCTCTACACTTTTATAGAAGATGGTACCTTCTCTATTTAGTTCTGCAGTATCGAACGACCCGCATGTGTCGCTCCTGATCCGGATAGAGCTTTTGGTATTGCTCATCGACGAAGAGGTGGTGCATGTCAATTCCATTTTCACGGATCTTTTCCAAGATTTGGCGCATGGTAAATATCTGGTCAGTTGTTGATTTTCCAGGTCTAAAGCCACACTGATAAGAACCAATCAGTTTGTTGACGGTGGGCTTTAATCTTTCATACAGTACGCTCGATAGCACCTTATATGCGAGGTTAAGGAGACTTATCCCGCGATAGTTGACGCAGATTGTGGGGTCTCCCTTTTTGTGGATTGGGCAGAGCACACATAACTTTCAATCGTCTTGCTTGTTTTCGTCCGACCATATTCTACAAAGAAGTTGATGCACGCTCCTTATCTACGCCGCCATATATGAATAGCTCGACCGGTAATCTCTCGGCCATTTTCCGCAATTTTATTGCTGGATAAAATGCTCAAATATTTCAATGGACTTCTTTCATAAGGCAATTATGTCTATAGTGAACTTTTATTTTAATTATTACTTAGTAGATACCAATAAAAATAAATAATGTTATAACTAGTTGGTAATAGATTTTTAAGAAGAAGTTAATTATTTTCTAAATATTTGAGCATTTTGTGCAGCGAAAATATTTCAAAAAATTTCCTACCGGCCTCTCAGTTTACAACTTTGCTTGTTTAATTACATTACTGGTTATAAAAATTGAATCAGTCTGGCATTTTGCATACTCTGCTCATCTGCTCTGTTGCAAGCGAATACTATTAATTAAATTTAATTCAAGAAAACTATACAATATTTCCAATCTGCCATATATATATGTATATGTATATATATTTATATAAATATAGATATGTATGTATATATAAATATTTATATATTTTTGCATAAATGTAAATGCACTGAAAATTATATCGAGTAGCATAAAGACATATGCTTTTATATTAAATTTTAAGCCTTAAGGCAACACAAGGACATAATCGTAAATACTCGCACTTATAAAGTGCTTAAAATGATACTCGTGGTTTCATGCTTACATTTCGCGCACTTAATAAAGCCAATTATTAAGTTAACTGACAGTTACATTGGCCGTTTCTTTCGCCATTTAATAAATAAATAGTCGCGGGTATATAACAATAAAATAAAACACGTAAGGATGAGCTAAGTTTTGGTATCATTCAGCTTTTTATGCGCTCGCAACTTGCAAGGATTAAAGCCAGGGAAGTACCTTCCGGCATATAAGGCTTGTTAGTTATATGGAGGCAAGATCAAGTTTTTGACCGATTCTATCCTTTTTAGGCACCAGTTGCACTGTTATGAGTAAAACAAACTTGTTTATTTTCATTGGTCGATATATGCGGTATAAAGTCACCTTTTGCCCAGTGCGATTTTGACAAATTATAAACTGTCTGTGCATCATTTTGTACACCTTGTTCACCAAAGTGCCCCACTTGTATTAACAGAGAGTAAAACAGACACTAAGCGCTCAAAAGCTGATTCTTATACTATATTCACTTCGTTTCTGAGCACTCGCAACTTTTCATATGTCCTTGTCCTTTAACAACACTTCTTAATATAGTTTTATTTTTTTCATAAACGTTAATCGTGTTGTTGTTTCGTGCCTTTTTATGCGCTTATTCGTTTCACCTTAATCGCTTTGGTTCGTTGATAACCTTATCATTAATTGACAATTGTTGTTCAACGGAGGAGAGCACCAACATCGCTGCAACCGCCGCCGGTACAAGGCATTTACATAATTCATGATAAACAATGCCGCGCAAAACAGTAATTTTAAAATAATATCGTTAATTCAATGACAGCATTTACCGCTTATGGCACGAGCATTGGTAGACAGTGGCCTTGAAATGTCCGCACAATGGAGCATGGCAAGTGAGAAAATTTAACAAAGTTATATTATTATAAAAGTTTTTAATATGAATTCATATTCCTGAATTTATATCTTCATTTTTAATGGTGACACTAAACCTAATATCAAATTCAGGACACAGAGAGAGAGAGAGAGCGGTGAAGTTTTAAAAGAAATTCTTAGGAAGTAGCGTACACTGTCGCATTTTTCGAGATACATATGTCGAATGACTTTCGGATGTTCTTTGGATGCCTTTGCCGCAAATAGAATACCAAAACGACTAATAACTAAAATTTGCCTGAATTTCTACCTACGACTTCACATGATAACTGTAAAATAGGAGAGACTTAAAATTGTATTTGTCGTATTTCAAAATACCACACAATTAATGCAACAATGAAGTATCTACTTATAATATGATTAATAAATATGTATATAGGTATAAATACCTATTGCGGTCTTGCCACACTTGCCGCTGTGCTCGTCAACAAGGTTGCACTACCCATCCTAAGGGGTGCGATTACATGAAAACCACACACGCACCGTTATTTCTTCGAGGTTAAACGGGAAGAATGTTAATACGATAATTTAACCAGAATTTGTGGTTACAATCCGACATTGACTGGATCCGGAACCTAATTGAACAGGTGGCAATCACAATGGAGTCGCATAGGACCTACGGTATGCGTAAAACTTTACATAAATACATATGCATGTTATGTAGACCGCTGTAGTACCTGCTCAGCATGAACAAGCCGAGCATGCAACTGCACATCGGTAAACAGTGGGGAGCAATAAATGAATTTGCGTGCCGACGCTCAACGGATGAACGGATGATCGCCCAGTGCTGGCGGTGGTCAATGTGCAATGGTCGGTGAGAGGCAGAGAAGTGACCACGAAGCGACAGCCGTGCGACAGCCTGTTAATTTGTGAGAATCGTACAAAAGACAATTTAAAATTTATTTGGAGTTGATTGCGTTTGCTTCGTGTGGACTTTGCGGTTTTTACATCATAAGAGCTGGAAGTTTAAGCCACATTCGGATACATCCAAGTGGAAATATCCACTGCCCTGTCGGCGGTACAAAGGCAACCAATATTGAAAAGGAATATTTGAGCTCTGAAGTCGATTGAGTAAGAAATATGCTTATACGAGTATACTAATATATTTTCCCTTAGGAATACAATTTGGCTATGATTATGTCTATTATATTGCTCTTTCTATACTTTGTGTGCAGCTGGCATTCACTTTCCTAATTATGGTGTTTATTCGACGACATGTCGGTTAAGTTGTTTCTTTTTACTGTCGTAAGCATGTAATTACCATGATACATACACACTTTCACACATTATGTGAAATAGAAGCTAATTTTAAGAGCGTCTAAAAGGAAAAAACAAGACATAAGACAGGCTTACGATACGGAAAACCCGAGAAATCCACACTATGGATGGCTGCTTATAATCAATAACTAAATATATTGCTCTAATTTTGTGGAGAACCTTAGTAACTTTAACCAATAATATATTCTTTATTGAAGACTCCTGTAACTTCCTACTCCACTTTTGTTCACACAGTAAGTTTTCCGATTCTTCTTTTTAATTGGCGTAGACACCGCTTACGCGATTATAGCCGAGTTAACAACAGCGCGCTAGTCGTTTCTTCTTTTCGCTATGTGGCGCCAATTGGATATTCCAAGCGAAGCCAGGTCCTTCTCCAATTGGTCCTTCCAACGGAGTGGAGGTTTTCCTCTTCCTCTGCTTCCCCCGGCGGGTACTGCGTCGAATACTTTCAGAGCTGGAGTGTTTTCATCCATCCGGACAACATGACCTAGCCAGCGTAGCCGCTGTCTTTTAATTCGCTGAACTATGTGAATGTCGAGGTATATCTCGTACAGCTCACCGTTCCATCGAATGCGATATTCGCCGTGGCCAATGCGCAAAGGTCCATAAATCTTCCGCAGAACCCTTCTCTCGAAAACTCGTAACGTCAACTCATCAAATGCTGTCATCGTCCATGCCTCTGCACCATATAGCAGGACGGGAATTATGAGCGACTTATTGGATTTGTTCGTCGAGAGAGGACTTTACTTTTCAATTGCCGAAAAATCAAGTACCACCTGTTGGCAAGAGCAATCCCGCGTTGGATTTCCAGGCTGACATTGTTGCTGGTGTTGATACTGGTTCCTAAATAGACGAAATTATCTACAACTTCAAAGTTATGACTGTCAACAGTGACGTGAGAGCCAAGTCGCGAGTGCGACGACTGTTTGTTTGATGACAGGAGATATTTCGTCTTGCCCTCGTTCACTGCCAGACCCATTTTCTGTACTTCCTTGTCCAGCCTGGAGAAAGCAGAACTAACGGCGCGCGGCTTTTGAGGCCGATGATATCAATATCATCGGCATACGCCAGAAGCTGTACGCTCTTATAGAAGATGGTACCTTCTCTATTTAGTTCTGCAGCTCGAACTATTTTCTCCAGAAGCAGGTTGAAGAAGTCGTACGATAGAGAGTCGCTTCTCGAGGAGAGGTCCTTCTCGATCCGGACGGAGCTTTTCGTGTTGCTCAACGTCAGTTTACACAGCCGTATTAGTTTTGCGGGGATACCAAATTCAGACATCGCGGCATAAAGGCAGCTCCTTTTCGTGCTGTTTACTCATATTAAAAATTAGAATTATCCGAATTTGGTGAAATATGCATTGTTTTGTTCGATAACTTGTTGGCATTTAAAGGTAATGCCATAGATTTCTATGAATCCTCGTCCCTATCGGCAAAATACTGTGTCGGTTTCAGAAACTTCTGTTGAAGCTGATTTTTTGCCAACAAAATCATTCGTCATAGATACGGATATAAGGAGATAATAATCACTTGGTGCCAGTTGCAAGCTATAAAATGGATGCAGAAAAACATCCCAACCAAGATTCTGAAGATTCTGCCGCTTCACTATCGATAGGTGTAGGCCATCAGGTGCTGTCCTGATGGTATAAAAATTCATGTCATATTGGCGGATTCTGGGCGATTACAGAATAAACATTTTGACCATAAGGTAGCAACTTATAGAAAATGGTTCGCTGTCAACACCATTAAACACACAGCAAAACTTCCCTGACAGTGAATCCTAGCTTGGCCACCGCTTGTGCCGGCACAACCGTTTTCACTTGACGCTTTCGTAGGTTACCCACTCTTCCTCCGCATTCATTATCCGCTTCAGAAATGGATTGGCTTTGATTCGCAGATGGTAATTCGGTTAATGAAGTTTTTTGCGTTAACTCGTGTGACCTCATGCATCGAGCTTCTTTTCATATTCAGCTTTATTTAAATGGAAGCAACTGGTTTTTGTTCCAGCTCTTGGAACTCCAGAGTGTGGTGCATTTTAACAGCAAAAATAGCGGAACGGATTGACGCATGATACACTACTTGATTGTAAATCGTCAAGAGTATGTGTATAATATGATAGTTCGTTAAACAATAAGGATAAAACAAGGAGGATCGGCTCAAAATTCACAAGGACCTTCCTGGATATATTTGTTAAGTAATGATCGAAGGCATATGATATTTCAAAGCCACACTAAAGTGAAAGTTTTTTAAAACAAACTCTCTTTTATGAAGCTGGCATTTTGTCAAAAATCTAAATTTAGACAAATAGTTATCTGTAATTAAATTTGTACAAGTGTATGCATTGCAATAATATTTTTAATTTCCTTTTTTTATTTCAAGCAATTTTAAGTAGAGGTCCTCTAGGAGATCGGTTACGGGATCAAAGGAATCCAAAACTTTGAAAAAATAATCAATGAACATTAATGTACATTCAATTCTGTGAATACATATTTGATGCTGTTGAAACTTGTCAAGACCAAAGCCAGGGAAATCCCTTAAGTGCAAAAGGACAATTAAATGATCGGAATCCAGGCAATTTTATATATACACATGCTATATATAACTCATGCACTTATACCACCATATTTGGCATACGGTATTTTAGAGTAACAAAAATAGTTATACTGTGTGGTACAATATGGGAACTGGGGTAATTCGTAAACCAATTTTACATATTTTTGATACTAAACTAGAGTATATCCAATATTATACATACTACGTTCAGTTAGTTTTCACGATAGTTTGCAGACATTATAAAAGATATATAGGAGATAGTATTGCCCTGATTTTATTAATTCTTTTCAATACTTCATGCAATTAAAGGGCCACAGACTACTAAAATGGTGATAAGGTTGCTCAAAGTTCCTCACATACAATCACCACTCATATGCAGTAAAGCCGGGTTTTCGAAAATTCTGAAACTAGTTATTTGGGGGCTAGGTGAAGTTTTCGCTTAATTATATACATTTTATGTACAAAGATACTCTAACACGCTCTCTTAATTTTATTGAGCTAACTAACATATTGGCTTATTGCGATCACCTGGAAATTCGAAAATCTTTATATAAGGTATATGAGGGCTAAAAGAAGTATTGATCTTATTAATCCCGCTTTCGACACACAGAAATACTACTTTCAGGAAAGGATTCTCTCTGAATTTCAATTATATATCCTATATATTGACCGATATTTTCTCTCAAACGTCAACTATAAGTACTGCGCCGCATATTTGCTATCAAGGGGTTTGAAGAGATTTGGTTTATTTGGATAATTGTTGGTCATAAGGTTACATATTTCAAGGACACTTTTCGTGCAAAGTCTTAACTCAGCAAGAATAAAAAAAGAATTTAAAATTCTGTTATATGGGAAATAGGGGTGGTTGTTGGCTGATTTCGCTCATTTTCACATTATGAACATTAAAATATATTCACCAACAGAATTCAATTGAAATCAGTCCCAAGATATGTGATTTTACCTTTTAGTAGTTTGTAATAGTAGCGTTATATGGGAAGTGAGCGCAGTTATGATCCAATTTCATTCATTTTCACACTGTAATGTTTCTAATAGGATTTATCTTGATGGAATTTGGTTATATTAGCTTGAACGATGTGAGAGGAATGTATATTAAACTTATTAGAATGCGGGGTTAAGCCCACTTTTTCAAAATGTTTAGTCCACAGGTGCCGCATTCTTACTGCGATGCCGATGTGCCAGTTCCATATATTAATTTAGTGCTTAGTTATGGCACTTTATATGGGTTCTCCTTTAATGGCGTTTTGTGGGCGTGGTAGGGGTCTACGAGCTCGTCCTTACTTTTTTGTCAAAGAACATATTTAACAAGATCCATATATCACAATTTTTACTCAAGTTACAGCTTGCGCGGATGAACAGACGGACAGTCACTCGGATTTCAATTCATCTCATCCTACTGCCCATTTATATATACATAAATAACCTTATATCTTACTCGACTAGTTTTAGATAATAAATACAACCATTAGGTGAACAAAACTATTATACTCTGTAGCAACATGTTGTAAGAGTATAAAAATTGTGGTTTCTCTGACTTGCAGGTGAATATCACCCTTGAAAGAAGGAAATGGAAATTCCGTACACCGTTTATGTGTTAGAATTTGTTCTACTTTTGACAGTAGAGCCTTCTCTGTTACGATCGAAGAACTTGAAGGATAGCTTTGAATGAAAACTAAAAATAAAACCAGCTTCTGAGAGTAAACAGATCAACAGATCTCGTATAGATTTTTGAATCACTTCTGTCTAAGTCTTTTGGCTCTTTTATACTAAGTTCAAATTTCTATAACTCACGGTTTAACCTTTTTAACTGCCAGCAAAGTTAAAATCAATCACTTTTTCGGAATTGATCTAAATTTTAACGCTTCTCTATAAAATTCCGTCTCGTACGATAGAAAGTATATCAAGAAAGTGTCGGGAATTTATAAATAAAACGAAAATTTTTCAATCATCATCCAAATTTATTTTATCGCCTTGAAAGTAACATCCATTTGAAACGATCATCAAAACATTTTTTATAGGCACTTTCTTGTTGGCCTTCAGCTCTCGCGTCGAATTTGTTTTGAGGTCTTCAAGTGTGTACCCCGAAGTGGATATTTCAATGTGGAGAATAAGAAGTCACAGGGGGCCATATCAGGTGAATACGGTGCTTGCTCAATGATATTTGTTGGGTGTTTGGCCAAAATTTAACATAAATACGTTAACAAATTTTGTATAATTCGACAAACACTACTGAGATCGACTGACATAAACAGCTGCTGTAAACACTGGTTGACAGATCGCGCTAATTTTTGACATCACAATTAAGGACAGTTGTACCAACCTAGGAAAAAAAATGTACCTGGCTTTCATATAAGCGGGTGATGAGAGGGGGAAATGAAGAATTCCCTATACTTGCTTGACAGGGGATGTATTTTTAATTATTTGTAGTATTTTTAGCTATTAGCTGTTTCTTTAATTTCTCTGTTCAACAATTCTTATTTTGTTTACGGGATTACAAAGGATCATCTAGATCCCTTAAAATCCATTCTAACCTCAAACAAAACATAATCAGTTTACCTATCCAACTTTGAGTATCAATGTATAAAATAGTTATAAGAAAGAGAAATACGAACTGCCGCATCGAACAAAAAGTTTCGTGTAAGAAAAAAGGCAAACGCGTGACCGCCCTTGATTAGGGGTCACAACAATTTCAACGAATGACATTTCATATGTCAAATTTTGGCAGATGAAAGAAATACTAATGCGCCGTTACAATTTTGCTGGCATTGCGTGAATGCGTTGATGTTTTGTGGTTAACTGACATGTGGAATAAGAGCATTTGCTCTGCATTTATATTTGTAACGGTTATATTTTTATTTTCTTTCACCGCTTCTAGTTCTTCAGTTGTAATTAAATGTGTCTGCAATAACAGAAATCGACTAAACAAAATATACTAGTAGCAATTGCTGCAGCACGCACCTGACAAGCGTATTTTAAGCTGTCAGTGCCACTTGCTGCGTGTGTTGCATGCCACCCAGAAGTGGATTTTGATGTAAGATTGGATTACAAAAACAAAAATAAAAGACATTTGCGTTTGATACCCGTAATTACTTTAGCTAATATTCATATGTGCATTGCGTTTACGAATTAAAATAGCTGCTGCGTCCGCTCCCTCCGTAACAAATAACCCCCTCATCACGCGCGCCATTTTGTTAGTGGCACAAAGTAATTGCTGCTGACTTGCACCAATCGAATGTATAATGGTTGCACAAGTGGCATTGACGCAAGTAGTATTTACAACAATTTTGTAACGAAATCACGGCACAAATTATTGCAACAATAGAAACACACTCGCAAACACACACACACACACATAATGGTGGCAGATAATTTGAATTTCAACAGCGAACGCAATGAAATGCGAACGTGTGCAATACACCGCTGATGCACGCACCACGTACAACAACAACGACAACGACAACAACAACAACTAAGTGCATAACAGTAACAACAACAATGTGAAAGCAACAGCCAGTAGCTGGCAGCTGTTCGCTGCTAGCTGGCAGCGGAGCGCAATTTGCCACCGCTTGCATTTGCAATTTGCGCATTGCTCTGCTTTTTTGACATGTTGACAGGTGATTTTTCTGACAATTTAACTCGTATCAATGTAAATCAGTTTCAAAATTATTGTGCCAACGCAATGCATTTGTGATTTGTGAATGCTTGTTGTGTTATTACCGCTGTTGCAGTAGTTGTTGTTGTTGTTGTTGTTGTTATTGTTTTATTATTACCACAAATTGTTACCGTTCGCTGGCTCAGCTGTTGCTGTCGTTTGCTATTTGGTTGGCTGGTTGGCTCGCTGCTGCCTGCTGCTCGGTTGACCGGCTGCTGTAATGCCGAACGCTCACAACCAATAGCTGGCTTATGGGTTTTGCCGTTGTTGTTGTTTTTGTTATTGTTGTTGCAATTGCAGCGCTTACAAAGGCATTTCAGCGATGCGCAAAAGTCGCGTGCAGCAAATTGCTTGAGGAAGAAGTCAAATGAAAATTGATTTGCCGTAATTGCATTCTACCAATACACACACACGCCTACATGCATATACGAGTATGTACATAGACACACACAAATACAAACTTACATGCACAATTATGAATTGGCACAAACCGACATTTGTATGCGAAAGCAATTGAAATTGCGCTCGAGGTATTCACAGGCTTATTATCTGTAAGTAAACGCGCATGTATGTGTGTGTGCGTGTGTGTGCACAAGTGTATGTGGAAGTAAATCCAGCTGCAATTACTTTGCATAATGAACTATTTTGACGCAATTACACCAACAAACGGGCTAATTGAATTCATTAATTATATAAAAATTATTTCAACCTTCGTTTGTGATTGAAAGGGATTTTATATAAATATTTTTTAAATCGCACCACACACACGCAACTAAGTGCATATTCACGAAAAGGGAATTCTAGACAACGAACACACTATTTTTTGGATTTACGAACAAACGAATTGAAACCCAAACCAAATTGATATTATTTGCCACCATTAAATAAGCGGTTTTCAAGAAAAAATAAACACATGTGGATAGCCTCCATTTCGAGGTTCTTCACTTTTTAAAGAAAAAACATAGAAACTTCACAATTAAATTCGCGGTTACGTCCGTTGAGTCCACTTTTTGATTACTCGTTCGAGCATATCGAGTGGTAACTGGCGAATGTTGATGTGATGTTCGCTCCAAGACCTGAATGGAAGCAGAATTGCCCGCCTAGACTTTAGATTTTACATATCCTCACAGGAAAAAGTCGAACGGTGTGATATCACATGATCTTGGTGACAAAACATGAAACTATCTGCTCACCGAATTGTTCTCTGAATAGGAAATGGCGCCGTTTTGTTAAAACCAAATGTCACCGAGATCACGAGCTTTAATTTCAGGCATCCCGTGGTCCCGGGTTTTCGGCCGATCTATTCAAACAGCGCGGCGAAGAATTGATAAGGAGAATACATCAGCTTCTTTGTATAATATGGTCGAAGCCCAAAGATTGGAATCTAAGTGTACTCTGTCCAATCACAAACAGGGGGACCCCGCACCCATCTGTGCCTACTACCGTGGGATAAGCCTCCTAAGCTTCGCGCATAAGGTTCTATCGAGCGTATTGTGTGAAAGATTAAAGCCCACCGTCAACAAACTGATTTGACCTTATCAGTGTGGCTTTAGACCTGTCAAATCAATAACTGACCAGATATTCACCATGCGCCAAATCTTGGGAAAGACCCGTGAAAGGAGAATCGGCACACACCACCTCTTGGTGATTTCAAAGCTGCTTTTGACAGCACGAAAAGTAGCTGCCTTTATGACGCGATGTATGAATTTGGTATCCCCGCAAAGCTAATACAACGAAGTTGTAGATAATTTCGTCTATCTTGGAACCAGTATAAACACCACCAACAATGTCAGCCTGGAAATCAAATACAGAATAACTCTTGCCAAAAGGTGCTACTTCGGACTGAGTAGGCAATTGAGAAGTAAAGTCCTCTCTCGACGAGCACATTCTATAAGTCACTCATTATTCCCATTATGCTATATGGTGGAGGGGCATGTACGATGACAGCATCTGATGAGTCGATGTTACGAGCTTTCGAGAGAAAGGTTCTGCGAGAGATTAATGGTTCGCATTGGCAACGGCGAACATCGCATTCGATGGGACAATACGAGATATACGACGACATTGACAGCCAATAGTTCAGCGAATTATGAGACAGCGGCTGCGCTGGCCAGGTCATGTCATCCGAATGGATGAAAACGCTCCAGCTCTGAAATTATTCGGCGCCGTACCCACCGGGGGAAGCAGAGGAAGACGAAGACCTCCACTCTGTTGGAAAAACCAGGTGGAGAAGGACCTGGCTTCGCTTGGAATATCCAATTGGCGCCAAGTAGCGAAAAGAAGACACGACTGGCGCGCTGTTGTTAACCCGGCTATAATCGCGTAAGCGGTTTCTATGCCAATTAAGAAGAAGAAGAATACTGCAGCGTCTTTCAAGCGGAGGTGGCTGCCACAAAGGTAGCAGTAGATCTACTGCCCCGAAACGCAGCCTCCTTCAGGGTGATAAATATCCACTCCGATAGTGGGGCAGCAATATTATCATTGCTGACTGTGCCCTCAAGACTTGTGATGTTTAGATTTTTTGTTTCTAACATCATATCAGCAAACATAAGTTGACTACCAACATCTAAGCACTTGTAAGGCCATTATAAACCATGGTAAATTAAAAGAGGTCTAGAAAACTCCTCGCTTTCCGCAAAGTCCACTGTTCAATGGTTGTAGGAGATCTAACTGAACACTGTCCAATTGGGATTGAGTAAGATTGATTACCGGATGCCAGCTGCATTAGCTATTTGGAAGAAGGTGAGATTCCAGAAATAAGCAAAGCCACCTTGGTAAAACTACTTTTAGACATCCAAGTGAAATAGCAGAAATGGAAACATAACACCTAAGCAGATTTGTGAATGGTTCAGGGTGTTGTTGCCGATAGATGGCTGAATCCAATTACAGGAGCTATTTGTACGGCTTCATAAAGGACTGTACACAACAGTACAAGGATGATCCTCGCCGTGGTGAGGGATCAGAAATCTTATCTAAACTAATCCGACCACATGCCGATTATTTGTAAAAGAATTTATAGCGCTCTCTAATAATTTGGCGACAGTCGTCGTAATCTCATGGCGTTTTAATCACGGACAATACAACTATCAAATACATTACCTAATGTTGAAATATAATTTCTTAATTTGTGGCATTTTAATGGAAATTGTCCTCTTCAGTAAAATACAAGCACACTTTTTATCCGATCAAAGTTGAAGGGCGGCTTGACCGTCGGCAATGCCAAATCAAATTTTATTAACTACTCTTCAGTAGCTTTTAACCGCCTTTGCTTCCCTGCCCCCAGCTACTAATACAGCAGCCACAAGGCAACTGAGCACGCTAAGAGACAAACTGGAAAAAAACTGTGCTTGTGACGTTGTGGCATTAGCCGCTATCGCAATGCATTTACTGCAACGCTGTTGCACGCGCGCAAATTTCTCAACGTGTAGCAAGTAGTAAACAACAAAAGAGACAGACAGCTAGTGGCATAAACAATTTAGTAGCAGCAACAACAAATTGCTGCTCAAAGGAGGCACACATCTCATGTCACCACGCTATCTCCCGCGCGCCGCAAAGCATCTGACCGCGCGCGCGGATTAATTAATTATGCACTTTAGTAATTTATTAATATCAAAAGTTGACAAGGTGGAAATTTATGGATTTTATGTGGTTGCCTTTGAGTGGCGCGCTGGAGAGGGCAAAGAAAGCGCTCATACGCGGCGCCATGCCACAGCGCTACTTATACGAACACATACATACTGGCATGTGTGCTTAGGCGCCGGAGGGCGCACTTATTGAGATGCTGCAACGTGGTAATTTTGCGCTAAAGCACAAGCTGACAGCGGCAGATGCGGAGGTACGTCGAAACGACAACAGCAACAACGCGCGCAAAGAAGCGCGCTAAGAAGCGCTTGCAGTGAATTGGCTAATCGGTCGACTGACAAACGCACAGCACAGTAGCGCGGCGCGGCGCAGCAAATGCATTCACACGCTCGACTTGATCGCAAAGACGATCAAAGACGCCTGAGTTGGTAGGTTAGTTGGGTACAAAATGTTCTCATTTTTTGCTCGCGCATGGAGAATGCGCTTTGATTGTGGCATGGCATATACATATATATATGTTGCAAGCGTTGATAATTAAATTTGCAGTTCCAGCTGAAATGTTTAATTATCAATTGCCTTTCCCTATTCAACGAACTCTCTCACATATCTACGAGTATTTCATAAGGCATTCACACGCACACATTCTATTATTTTACACACATACTGACACACATAAGTCTCCTAACAATATAATTAAAGTGTAAAGCGAAATGACCGCCTATCGCTGAGTCTGTTGCCGTCGGTCTAAAGACATTTTAATTATACAAGTGGCAGCAACAACAACGCCATTTTGAGGTGATAAAATACTCAATAATTATAAAAGTGTACAATTTGGTAGCGTCACTACCACAACATAGTTGACAGACAATGTGACATCGTAGCCGCCACTGTGCCAAAAAGCTGCTGAGTCGTGCCGCCACTTGGCTTTCGCAAGTTTATCATCATAATTTAATTGACAAGATTTATGGCAAATGCAATTAGAGTGTTGGCTTGCAACGAACGGACGACAGCAAGTGTTGAACCATGCCATGTGTAACTGTATAGGGGGTTCAGAGCTAATAAGCGGTCTTGCTTGTGTGTAGTAAATAAAATGCATATTGAAAGAAGAAAAATAAGAGTTTTACTTGCTGCAATTATCCTTTGTTATAAAAAACGGTAGTAGGGCTTGAAGTACTAATATATATTTCAAGCGCATTCATTGCAGTATTATTCTAGCAAAAGTAGCGAGACTAAATGGGATATACATATGACAGTTTCAAATTCTAATAATCGTTGAGGTAAAACTAAGAAGCTATGAATTAGAAAAAAGAAAATTAATTGAAACAAGAAAAAACGTTAACTTCGGTTGCACCGAAGCTAAATACCCTTCACAGGTGCATTTCTGTTAGTAACTATGTGTTCAGTTTGTATGGAAGCTATATGCTATAATCAACCGATCAGATCAATTTCTTCGGAGAATACATTGTTGCTTTAGAAAATAATACATACCAAATTTCGTGAATATATCTTGTCAAATGTGAAAGTTGTCCATACAAGAACTTGATTCCGATCGTTCAGTTTGTATGGCAGCTATATGCTATAGTTAACCGATCTGATCAATTTCTTCGGAGATTACATTGTTGCTTTAGAAAATAATATATACCAAATTTCGTGAATATATCTTGTCAAATGTGAAAGTTGTCCATACAAGAACTTGATTCCGATCGTTCAGTTTGTATGGCAGCTATATGCTATAGTTAACCGATCTGATCAATTTCTTCGGAGATTACATTGTTGCTTTAGAAAATAATATATACCAAATTTCGTGAATATATCTTGTCAAATGTGAAAGTTTTCCATACAAGAACTTGATTCCGATCGTTCAGTTTGTATGGCAGCTATATGTTATAGTGATCCGATATCGGCCGTTCCGACAAATGAGCAGCTTCTTGAGGAGAAAATGACATTTGCAAAATTTGAAAATGATATCTTAAAACTGAGGGTCTAGTTCGTATATATACAGACAGGCGGACGGACAGACAGACAGACGAACATGGCTAAATCGACTCAGCTCAACATAGGGATCATTTATATCGGGTGATTTTTTAAGAGCTTGATAACTTTTTTAAAAAAAAAAACGCATAAAATTTGCAAAATCTCATCGGTTCTTTATTTGAAACGTTAGATTGGTTCATGACATTTACTTTTTGAAGATAATTTCATTTAAATGTTGACCACGGCTGCGTCTTAGGTGGTCCATTCGGAAAGTCCAATTTTGGGCAACTTTTTCGAGCATTTCGGCCGGAATAGCCCGAATTTCTTCGGAAATGTTGTCTTCCAAAGCTGGAATAGTTGCTGGCTTATTTCTGTAGACTTTAGACTTGACGTAGCCCCACAAAAAATAGTCTAAAGGCGTTAAATCGCATGATCTTGGTGGCCAACTGCCCATGCATCCCGAAAAATGCACTGTTTGGTGTGGTTTGTACGCTGGTGGAATCATTGGACCGTATTTTTTCATGCTGTTGGACGCAACGTTACGGTGAATGGCGATCGCTATCGTTCGATGCTAACAAACTTTTTGTTGCCAAAAATGGAAGAACTGAACTTGGTTTACATGTGGTTTCAACAAGATGGCGCTACATGCCACACAGCTCGCGATTCTATGGCCATTTTGAGGGAAAACTTCGGAGAACAATTCATCTCAAGAAATGGACCCGTAAGTTGGCCACCAAGATCATGCGATTTAACGCCTTTAGACTATTTTTTGTGGGGCTACGTCAAGTCTAAAGTCTACAGAAATAAGCCAGCAACTATTCCAGCTTTGGAAGACAACATTTCCGAAGAAATTCGGGCTATTCCGGCCGAAATGCTCGAAAAAGTTGCCCAAAATTGGACTTTCCGAATGGACCACCTAAGACGCAGCCGTGGTCAACATTTAAATGAAATTATCTTCAAAAAGTAAATGTCATGAACCAATCTAACGTTTCAAATAAAGAACCGATGAGATTTTGCAAATTTTATGCGTTTTTTTTTAAAAAAGTTATCGAAGCTCTTAAAAATCACCGATATAATAGGGTCTCCGACAATTCCTTCTGGGTGTTACAAACTTCGTGACAAACTTAATATACCCTGTTCAGGGTATAAAAATGTAATGTAGTAGTTCATAGAATGAAAAAAAATCGAAAATAAATTCCAGAAATTATTTTAATTTGTACTATTTAATATTTGTAGTAACTGTAAAAAGTTGGCATTTAGCATCGCATATTTCTGTATTTTAAAATCTCAGAATCTGATGAGGACGAGCAGGCAAAAGTAACGGATGATCCAAGTAGAGAGAGAGAGAGAGAGAGATATTTTCCAATAGCCCTTTTTGACAGATCACGCATGGATAACATTAAGCTGTCCTGTAATTTTCGTTCCTTACTGTAATTTTCGTTCAGTACTGTTTGACATTTCATCGTGGAAAGACTTACGCCCGAACAATGTTTACAAATTGTTCAACTTTATTACGAAAATTCACGCTTTGTAAAGAATGTGTTTCGCGCGCTTCGCTCAACTTGTGGTCAACATAATTGGATTCTGAGCGTACTATTCGCAACACCATCCCTATCTTGAGATCCAACATTCATTATTATATAATATTCAAACGAATAGACCACGTCCAGCACGCAGTGAAGAAAAGTCGATTCGGCGCCGTTCGCAGCAGATTGAAGTACGGAAACACTTGGTATCTTTTACGTCGAGATTTCAAATTGAAAACGTACAAAATACAGAGCTAGAACTGAAGCCGTTCAACCTTCCCAAGCGACATCGCTTCGATCTATGGGCTCTTGAAAAGTTCCAAGAAGGTCTGATATTTTCGAGCCAAATTTCGTTCAGCGATGATTCCCATTTCTAGCTCAATGGGTTTGTAAACAATCAAAATTGTCGCAGTTAGAACGAAGAGCAACTTGAAGAGATTCAAGAGCTGCCATTTCATCCAAAAAATAAATATGTCTGGTGTAGTTTATGTGCCGGTGGAATCATCGGTCTACATTTATTTAAATATGATGCTGGTGAGAACGTAACCTGCAATGGGAATCGTTATCAAGCCATAATAACCGACTACTGGAAACCTGAAATTGAAGCTTTTGACCTTCGCGACATTTGTTTTCAACAAAACGACGCCACTTCCTGCACATCGCATAAATCATTGGATTTATTGAGAGAACATTTCAGTGAGCAGATAATTTCACGCTTTGGACTGGTCGTTTATCAACGGTATACTTTTTCCTGTAGGGATATGCAAAGTCTGTTATTGTTATTTCTAATGATAAAAGACTTTGCCCATGAAATTTGAAGTTTCTGTGTTTTTTCTTTAAAAAAGTGGGGAACCTCGATCTCACTTTAGATAAGTATGATACTTAATTACCACACCTAATATTTCTAAATGCCTTCTTCACTATTTCCAACCATCAAACTTGTATTAGAAACTCATGGCCTCGACAAGAATACCTGAGAATATAGGGTCCACTAATTCCTTATCAACTTTTTAACGAATTCGCAGATCAATCATTTTTCCATATACGTATTACTTCATTAATTTTCAGTACACACAATTTGAGTAGTCCCAATCCATGCTCAAAAGATATAATTGGCAGTTCCGATCCACTAAAATCTATTATTTATGTAGTCATTGGCACTCCACTTGCCTTGGTACCGTTTCTCCATAGCAGAAATGCCTTGGTGGTACCGTTCCCCATGTTCGTCACTTACGACCCTAAATTTTCGGGGAAAAATCCAGATAAAATTTCAGAAAGTGAATTTTAAGGGACATTTGCAACCCATTTTTTATAGGCAGTAAGTAGTTCAGTCACAAGATCTTTGTAATTGTCAGCTTTCACATTTTCAAGAAAATGTTCAACAACGCTTTTGAAGGCACTCCAGGCTCGTATTTCAGTTTCATTGAGCATTTCCTCAAATGTTTTATTTTTCATTTGCGGACTCACAATTATGCCCTCTTTAATTTTTGCTTCACTGACTCTTGGCAATTTTTGTTTCAGATACAAGAACCATCTTCCATTTCTGGGTTCTTCTTCATTAAATCCAATTAAATATGAAAAAGTGGTGCTCGAAGTATAAATGTGAACTTGCTGAGTAGTCAGAAGTTACACGAAGGTAAATCGGGCGAATGCGGTGGTTGCGGAAATTTAGCATAGATGTCACTTATAAAAAACTTATAAAAAAAGAAGTTACCGATTCGAAAACACCTGAAGTATATATTAAAAATTCACCTTTTCACCTTTCAATTTGATCACAGTAGTATTCTAAAATCTAAAGCCGGAGGTTACAGAATATCTGTAGGTGATAGAAAAGTTCTGTTTTCAAATTCGACTTCAGGGTATCAAACTACATTAGAAGCACCTAAGAATTTTCATGTCACAAATTATATGTCTACCAGTATAGTCATTTGGGTATTAGACTAATATGATGTTGTAATGAGCTTTATATTACATATTAACCAAAATCAATATTTCTTCTGCAGAAGTTGTATTTATCTTTACTACATATTAGATAGTTATTAATACAACAGGACCCATCAAATGCTTGCTTATGTATCAACCCATTATTTATTTCGAAAATTTGTGTATTCAATTCACAGCTGTGAAATCGGTGAAAATGTTGCAGAAGTATTTTTGGGAGTCTACTTTATGTTACGAATACAAGCATTTGAGTGCCGCAAAGCATTGAGTAAAGGCACAGAAGTGGTACGAAAACGAAAAAAAAACGGTGAAGCCATGTGTAGAAGTAGAAGATGGAGCTCACGACTCCCGGTCTTAAGCCAAGTTTCCGCTGTGTAGTCAAAAAATATCCGTTTAAAGGTGAGCTGAAGTGAGAAGGGGAAACTTCCTCAGGGTTCTGTGCTGGGTTTGGGAGTCGCCACGTAAAAATCACCCCCAAAGAAAAGAAGAAAACAGCCTCGGATGAGAAACCGCCCTTTTGATGACAAACATTACAAACGCGTTAAGGAATACGATTTAAGAGCATGCACCTGGAATGCCTCAAAATCCAATGCAGAATAACTGTCATGGCTTTTTTTTTTAATAATTGCTAAGCATAGTTATACCGAACATCAAAAGGTACAAAATAAAGATATTAACGATATATTTAAGTTATGAAAAATCTGCTTTCTGAAATGCTGTAAATATGTGCAATATCTTCGGCATACATATAAATGTATTTAATTGTTATCTATCGCAAACGGCATGAATAAACTTTAAAAATTTTCTTCTTGCCCTCGTAAATGGTAAAAATTGAAAAAGGCCAGCGATTTCAGTTGTTGATAATACGAAAGCAAACAATTAAATTCATTATGTGGCACACAAAAGGCGGCAATGATAAATTGCTGAAAGTCGACGACAACAACAACAAACCGCAGGCATACATACGCAAGCGAAGTCAGACAACGCAAAGCTTGAGAATATTAAAACTATAATTTTTTTTTAATTTTTCATTGTTGTTGCTGTTGCCTGGGTAAAAGGAAATTAAAAAGCCAAAGATAACAAGCAGCCAACAACAACACCGCCTCTAACATTTGCAGCATCTCCAATAACTTTCTTTTGCATTTTTACAATGTGGACGCGTAGTGAAAGGAAAACCTCGAGCGGAAAACGCAGACAACGTCAACAACAGTAACAACAGCAACAACAAAGCAAAGATGCGCATAATTAAAAAGTCGCATACGCACAATCTGCAAGCGAACACTCGCCTGCGCGCTCAACGCTTGTGGAATTCTTTAAACGGCAGGCATCCTTCAACGCCAGCGCGGCGCGTGGAAAATAATTTTATGCAAAATAAAAATTTACTTAATCACAAATTACGCCAGATTCTTTCTGCGGCCATAAATCATTGTGTGTGAAGCGACGCGAGTGCGCACGCATTAAGAACGCATCAACTCGGCCGCACGCACGCACACACGAATGTATAGCTCATATGCGAGTATGCGTGGTAGTAAGTGTGTATGGAGATGTGAGTCCGTGCGTAAGCGGTGCACTGCATCGTGAACATAATATCCTTTCAGCACATAACCCAACCCAGCAGCTAAAGTGGCAACATAACCCAGCGTAACAGTGAGAGCGTAGTGAGAACAGACTAAGCGTCCAAGTAAAGGTACTTTTTAGGCATTTGGGAGGTAGAGCAACCATTTCATCCAGAAAAAACACGTTTTGGTGTGGTTTGTGGGCCTATTGAATCTTTCGTTCGTATTTCTTCAAAAATGATGCCGGTGAGCACGTAACCTTCAAAGGCGACCGTTAATGCGCTACGATACCCGACTATTTCATTTCTGAGATTGAAGGTCGTGATCTCGGCGACATTTATTTCAACAAGTCAGCGCCAATTCCTCATATCGCATCAATCAATGGATTTATTGAGAGAACACTTCGGTGAGCAGACAATTTCACGTTTTTGGTCAGAAAATTGGACTCAACGGACCTGAGACGTAGCCGCGTCGAACATTTAAATGAGATAATCCTCAAAAACTAAATGTGAAAGAGTTTCAACTCATTCAAAGTCTATAATATCTTTTCAAGCTGAGTATTATAGCACTATTTATGGCAAAGACTATGCTAAAATGTCTATGCAAGCCAAAAATACAGACATGGTATATTTAGATTTTAGTCACCTCTTACGACAGGCATACCTTACCACGGGCAAATTATACCCGCTGCCCGCTGGGGGAAGACCTTAATTAGAACAGATAGGAAATGGTTAAAAGAAAGAAATATAAATATATTTTGAACTCTGGGGTAAAGATACTTCAAACGTCAAAAAGTATATCTACTAAGCCTTAACCGATCGTCTTCAGACCACATATGAGACCAATTGGGCGCATGGTTGTTTACGAATTTGTGTAAAATTTTACCAGGCTTACCAATTCACCATGTCACGTTTCACTATAGTGCAACACTTGGTTTTTTTTTATACTCTCGCAACAATGTTGCTAAGGAGAGTATTATAATTTTGTTCACATAACGGTTGTTTGTAAGTCCTAAAACTGAAAGAGTCAGATATAGGGTTATATATACCAAAGTGATCAGGGCGACGAGTAGAGTCGAAATCCGGATGTCTGTCTGTCCGTCCGTCCGTCTGTCCGTCCGTCCGTCCGTGCAAGCTGTAACTTGAGTAAAAATTGAGATATCATGATGAAACTTGGTACACATATTTCTTGGCTCCATAAGAGGGTTAAGTTCGAAGATGGGCAAAATCGGCTCAATGCCACGCCCACAAAATGGCGGAAACCGAAAACATATAAAGTGTCATAACTAAGCCATAAATAAAGATATTGAAATGAAATTTGGCACAAAGGATCGCATTAGGGGGGGGCATATTTGGACGTAATTTTTTTGGAAAAGTGGGCGTGGCTCCGCCCCTTACTAAGTTTTTTGTACATATCTCGGAAACTACTATAGCTATGTCGACCAAACTCTATAGAGTCGTTTCCTTCACGCATTTCCATATACAGTTAAAAAATGGAAGAAATCGGATAATAACCACGCCCACCTCCCATACAAAAATCACTTAAAGTGCGTTAACCAGCCTAACAAAAACATCAGAAACACTAAATTTTACGGAAGAAATGGCAGAAGGTAAGTACCCTGGCTTTTTTTTAAAAATTGAAAATGGGGCGTGAAAAGCTCGCCCACTTATGGACCAAAACCATATCTCAGGAACTACTATACCGATTTCGATATGGAATTCGGTATATAATATTTTCTTAACACCCTGATGACATGTACGAAATATGGGTGAAATCGGTTCAAACCACGCCTTCTTCCAATATAACGCTATTTTGAATTCCATCTGATGTGCCTTCTCTGCTATAATACGAGTATGTACATTAGGAACCAATAGTGATAGCGGAATAAAACTTTACAAAAAATACGGTGCTTTGAAAAATATGTAAATGGCTGTATAATGAAATCTCGATTATCACTTTATCATGCGAGAGTATAAAATGTTCGGTGACACCCGAACTTAGCCCTTCCTTACTTGTTTAGTTAGAATTTTAATTTTATTTGTCAAAATTTCGTTTAATATTTTTTTTGTAGCTATGGCAACTCTACACTACACTTCCTTTTAGCAATACCACTGCAGCGTGTCAGAAACTTGCGTATGCATGCAATGATATATCTCAAGCTTAAGGATAAAGTTGCTGCAAATTTGTATAGACTAACATGTATAGACTATTTGCAAACACACATATGCGTCCATAAGCTCCTTTATGATTGTAGATATACATATATGTATGGTTGTACAGAGAACATGTGTGGCTCCTTACGAGCCGCTCGTGCGAAATCAAAGTGTGTCACAGCTGCTAACTTTTACTCGTTTTAATTTTCACTTTCTTATCGTTCTGCGACATCTTGTTGCTGCTACAAGAGCTGCCATTAAGCTGCTGTCTCGGTGTTCTTAATTTTATTCAATCATTGGCTGTTGCTTTTGGTATGCGTCGTTGCACTTTTACGCTGCCATTTTCTCGTCGGTTTTCTTAGTTTAAGTATGTATGTGTGTTAGTGTGTCTGAGCGTGTGTTTTAACGCATTTTCAGCCACATGAGTGTTTATGCGTATGGGGTGCTAATCCGCAAAACAAAGAGCTGGAATATTTTATACGCATTTTACGTACTTTGTTGTTGTTGTTACTTTTGTTGGCTAATGAAATACATACATATTAACACATTGTTGTGTCTCTCTCTTATTCTTCTCTTTTTTCTATCGCCTTTTCAAGTCGCATAAACATCTTCGTTTTTGCAGTTTTACGCAAATTATTTTAAAATTCTTAATTTATTCTTCAAAGTATCTCCAAGGGTCCCAATATACTAGTTCCAACGTTTTTTCCGTTGGAACAGTTTTCAAAACAGTTGTTAAAGTCAATTTCCAGTGTAACCCTCAATGTGCCTAGCGATTCACGTTAAATGTCTTATATTGCCTCGAAACGGTTTCTTCAAAGCGGTCGTTTGAGTTCGATATGCTGAATAGCCAGAAGTCACACGGAGCTAAATCATGTGAACAAGATGGTTGTGGCACAACTCACAAAGAGTCTATGCAGTACGCAACAGGCATTATACGAATAGCTTCGAGCAAAAATACGAATAGTTTCGAGCAAACTACGCATAACTCTTAAATAATATTTCTTGTTGACTTCGAAGCACACCACACCTCGATAACCGAAGAAAACTGCCAACGTGCTTTAACGTGGCTTTGCCGACTTCGGCACACCTTTGCCCCGATATTCGATTGATTGATCGTTTCCAGTTCGTAAGTTTAGATTAAGGACGCATCGCCTGTAATAATACGTTTCATGATATGCTGGTAGTCGGAAAGCATTGATTCACAGACGTTAACGAGACGCTGTTTTTTCAAAAAATTCTATTTCTTTAAAAAGATCCTTCCTGATCCTTCCGATATTCCAGCAATGCCAGTAAGATCTCTGACTGTTAATCGTCAATTGTCAACCATCAATTTATTTATGTACGTGTTGATCCATCATCGTTTTGAACCGTCTTTGAATAATTTAAACCAATCAAAAACACTTGCTCTCGACAAAAAATTTCCACCGAAGGCCTTTTCCATCATTCTGAAAGTTTCGGCACAAGAAATGGAACATCTTATAATTTCGCTCATCGTAAAAATCGCCGAATGTACGTTATATACTTCAGTGACATTTGACACAGATGTCACTGACAGTCATACCAACCTAGAAAATAAATATTTCGTACGACATTTTTAATTAAAAGCTCTAAAATTCCAAAAAAACACAAAAAAAAAAGATAAAATAAAATTAACTTGTTATAACCAAGCTGGTTTTCTGTTAAATTTGCTTTTGCTTCCCGTACAATCGAAAGTCAAGTGGTGTATCCTATTACAATCGACATTGTTTCCTCCTTTCTCGAGTGTATTGAAGTTCCGACTTATGGTGATACTGTACAGACGTTTTATACACGCTGAGCGCTTTCGAAATTATTTATACTTCAGCATATAATTACATATCAACACTTAAAATGCAAAACAACGTACCATGGAAAAAATCAAAATTGAGCTCGCTTTTCCTTCAGCTGCAAACTTATAAAAAGTGATGTTACGTTTTTTTACATTTTAGGTGACCATATGTACATATATCTTTATATATATGTATATTGTGTTGTCTATCATAAATCCTTACATTTGCTTTTATTCAATTTTCTCTAACGCTTACCGTATATTTACACTCATACACCAAATGTACATACGTTACCAGTGTATACATTCGCACAAAGTTGTAACTTTGAATTGTTCTGCTGACAGTGCGTATGAGTGACATTAAGTGTTCGCAGAAGTATAGTATGGATGGCATGGCTTCGAGCCTATAGCATAACATTACAAGTGCCGACAATTACACAACTTAAAAGAAATATGCGTATATCTGACTGCTTATACATATGATATTAATAGTATACACTTTACCATGCGAGAGTATAAAATGTTCGGTGACACCCGAACTTAGCCCTTCCTTACTTGTTATTGCTTAAGATTATTACGCAAACTCCGATCTCCTATGGCTAGTAGTGAAGCCAACACGAATCAGCCGGTTCATCGTTGTTATTGTTGTAGCGGCAGAATTCTGCCAAGTTGACCGTCCTTAATCGGATAAAAAACTCTGGTCCGTTCTAGTTACGTAGACCCGACTGTCGTGGGAACGTGGCCGGTTCAACGTCGTTGTACATTAAATAGAAATTATTAAAATAAAACCTACTCTCGAAATATTTAAATATATTTTGAACTTTGTCGGTTTATAAGAACCGCAAAATTGCCGGTTCAACGTCATTCTGCACAGATGGATCCTTCTTCGATGACAACACGGTGAATTTGTGCTTAGATTTGGCTCTGCATTTATATAAGATGGTGTTGGCGCAAGAACTGAAGCCGCCAGATGATTTCCATCTAAAAATCATCTTCTCTGATGAGGCTTATTTCTAGCTTAATTGGTTCGTCAGCATACAAAATTGAAATGAGTCAAATCCTAGTGCGGTTCAGAAAACACAATTGCATTTCCAAAAATGTACCCTTTGGTGCAGATTATGGGATAGCGGTATCATAGAGCGAGCATTATTTCACAATGAAATATTTTATTAGAATTTTTTATTGTTACAAATCTACGCTATTAACAAAAAAAAAATTCTGAAGTTTTTGGAAAAAACTAACTCGGCCATTGCGACGCCATTCCCGGTGATCCCTCGGAAAATAAATGCACCCGCGTTGGCATGATAATTCCTTACAGCATCACCTATAGTGAAAAAATATGTGTTTTAGTTATAACCTTAATTTAGAACTTGGACGAAGGAAAATAAACTGAAAAGTGGATTTTTGGCAGACATTTTTACAAAAAAATTAAAATTTCAGTAAAAATTGTGTGACATTTTTTTTCAAATGTTTGTAATCGAAGAAAATGCCTTCGTGTCCAAGTCTTTAAGATTTGTATCTCAAAGACTTGTGTAAAAATTCATAAAGACCGGTTTAGTAGTTCTCGATGTTTGTGTTTAAACGCGTTTTTCTCTGAGTAGAATTTTGAGAATTTTTCGCCTGCAGATTAATGGGTAAGGGCAATATTTTCTAAGGAAAATTATTTTTAATGTACAAAAGGTCAGAATCACTGCAGCAGTGGAGCATATTTTTAAGGACGTTGGAGATCTAAAAATTTTATTTTTTGCAACTTTAAAAAAAATAGTTTTCTAGGGATCTTCTCCCCTTGGTGTTATTTTTTCACTTATCGTCAGAAAACCTGAAGTATATTGCGCTTGACAAACCATTGATCCGACGGCTGCCACATTTGTACACGCCCCTTTAAAGGTGAGAGTTAACTAAAAATCATATCGATTTAGTTCTAGTAACGGTATACATATATCTGGCCAGGGGCTTTTCAATTGACCTTTTAAAGCTACAAAGCTACATTTTCTACTGGGCAACCAATTTAATGCCAACAAATCTTGTATTGTATTTTGATAAAACAAAATTAAAAAGTAACAAAAAAATTACTAAAAGCAAATGAAAGCAGGACAAAAACGAAATGTATGCGAAAAAACTGGGTGAGCGCTACCGAATCAGGCACAAAGCAACACACACACACATCCTGCCACATTCGTATAATCCTGATTTATTACCATCCTGCACTGATTGCACAAGATTACGCTACAAATAGATCCTTCACTCAAACACACAAAAGCCGCACAGCCAAGCGAACCTGAACGAAATATATATATATATACATATATGTATTTGTAGATATTATATATATGGCATGCGTATGCATATAGCAGATTAGGGGCACCAGCAAAAGTGGCGAACGGCCGCAGAGCAACAACAATAGCAACAATTATGAGAAACAGCTACGAAAAACCGCCGGTGAGCGTGTAAGCGAGGAGGCGAGCTAAAAAGTCGAATTCTAATCAAATAATACCAGCAGCAGCAACAACAACAACAGCGGCTAAAGCCTGCGCGGCCTGAAGTTAGAGACGGCAACGCCAGCTCTAGCAGGGTTTGGCCGTCTTTGCATTCGTTTTGTGGCACGAAAGCGGCACATTTTGTATGTAGATTACGTCGCCCGATTAGTTTACACAGTTGCGATTTTCCGAAGCAACAAAAAATACATAAATACAAATGAATCACAAATAAAGAAAACACACAAGCAAAAAGTGCACAACAAACACAAACAAAAGGTAGCGAAATAACAAACCAAATTAAGTGTAACAAAAACAAGGTAGAGAGCAACCGAAAAGCGAGGAGATTTGAATTCGGAGATTGCTTCCGGTTTCGGCAGCGTGTCCTGAAAGCGTTCACCGAAATGCAATGCTTAGATAGCGTATAGATCGTGCGTTTGCACCGCGTGTAGTAAGCGCAAAGCAAAAACAACAAAAAAGTCTTTCTATTGGTATATGGAAGCAACAAAAAGATAATGACACAATCACAGCCAGTGGCTGGCAGGTGGAGAAGTGTGGGGTGGGGGCTTATATCATTGTGAGTGCGATAAGCGCACAGAAATCATTAATTATCCTTGTTGCTTTGCCTTTTGTGCTTTGTATTAGCAGAGACAGTGGCAACGCCTTCACTTTATTGTCGTCTGCACTTTTTGTCAACGTACCGTTTGTTTTGCTATAACTGTATATGTGTGTGTGTGTGCGTGTGCGTCTATTTTCTTATTTCCTGCGCTGATTGCTGTCTCGCAGTTCGTTAAAAAGCATAAAACACCAAAATAACAACAACAAAAACGTTTTCTTTTTCATTTTTTAAGTTTTTTTGCCTTTTATTTCGATAAGGTCACTTCGTTAGATTTCGATTACAAGAAATTAGAAACTTCCAAGTCAATGCGCACTGCACGGATCCAATGACTTGCCTGAGCGCCTTTTACTCCGTATCCGTCTTAGCTTCAGCTTCGTTTTGGGCAGCGTGGCGTAAACTTTGATTTGTTTCCAAATTTAATGAACTTTATTCAAGCGCATAAGAGTGTCCGTCCCATTTTAATTTCCAATACGACTCTCGTTTTCTTTTTTGCTCACTTATTTCTCGCCAGCCATTTCCTTTGACAGTTCGCCTTTCGGTTTTTTGATACCAGAGCAGCACGGCTACTATGGGTTTCTTTAGATAACGAAACTTTTGAATTCTTCTAGATAAAGAAGGCAAGTGGGGAAAGTTCTCTGAGCGCATTCACTTGCGAGTGGCCAGAAAAGATTCTTCTACATATGACTCAAGCAGCTCACGACTTCCGGTCTTCCAAATATCGTCTGGGTAGCCAAAGTACATCCGTTTGAAGACGAGCTAAAGTGAGAAGGGGAACAATCCCTCCCCCACAATGAAAAGGAAACAACAATCTGGTTTCGGAGACCCCCATTTCATGACGACCACGGCTGAGCCTTGAAATCCAACGCAAAATTCCTTTTGCCAAAAGGTGCTACTTCGGACTAAGTAAGCAATTGAGAAGTAAAGTCCTTTCTTAATGAACAAATAACAAATTTCATAAGTCACTCATTATTTCCGACCCACTATATGTTGCAGAGGCTTGGACGATGACAACATCAGATGAGTCGACGTTACGGGTTTTGGAAAGTAAGGTTCTGCGAAAGATTTATGGTCCTTTGCGCGTTGACCACGACGAATATCGCATTCGATGGAAAGATGAGTTGTACGTCTTTAACTACGACGACATTGACATAGTTCAGCGAATTAAAAGACAGCGGCTACGCTGGCTAGGTCATGTCATTCGAATGGACAAAAACACTCCAGCTCTGAAAGTATTCGACGCAGTACCCGCCGGGAGAAGCAAAGGAAGAGGAAGACATCCACTCCGTTGAAAAAATGAGGTGGAGAAGGACCTGGCTGCACTTGATATCTCAAATTGGCGCCACCTTGCGAAAAGAAGAAACGCAAAGATTGTTTTTTGAGACGCACTCACATTTTTTTATTTTTTTATTTTTCTATTTTTTTGCGGATTTTGATCGGTACTATCACAAAAAACCAGATTTGATGATGAGACAAAAGAGAAGGTATAAGCCGATCCCAAATGGGATCATAATGATGAGTCAAATACTAATATCAGTTAGTTTCTTTGGTCATTTTTCGAAGCTAGTTAAGTTTTAGATAATCTGACTAAGATTCAGGGCACCTTGCGTATGAAGAATTTCTAGGAACTAATCAGAACACAAAAGCATAATTGGATCCCGCCTAACCAAATCTTCTGCCATTCAATTGTTTTTATGGTTTCTCTTAGAAAATCAAATTATATTACTACTGTGATCCACGTGTTGCTGATTTTAGCCAAATAAAAGCGAAAAAAACGCGAATTCGAGAAATTTTCTCGAATCATTCTGAACAACTTTGCCTAAAAGACTCTAGGTTTAAAACCGGTTTCGAGTCAGCCATTTTTAAGGCGAAGTTTTTAGGGATTACAAAATTTCCTTCGTCGGTTTTCGAGATATGCCAATAAAATTTAAAAGGTAGGTGCATTTCAATATTCTATTGAACAAATGTTGGGATCGGCCAGATCAGGCAATAAAACCGATATTCAGATTTTTCGCTTCGCAGCTTATTTTTTTAGTATAAAAATCGACCCGCTCTAATGTTCATACCAAATTAAAACAAGAGGTATTCGTATCCTACTGAGCTTCTTGATTGAAGGTTTTTCATACAAGAGACTCAAAATATTATTATATAACACTTAGTTGTTCTATACGATGGTCTTCAGTTGGCTTCTGTGTAGTAAATACCCCAAGTTTCGGTTCACCTGAAATACTGAGTATCCTCAACAAGTTAAAATAAATCATTTGATGTTTAATAATTTAGTAAATCAGCAATTTTTGTTTTAACAGTAATAATTTTAGGAGTCCAATAAGGGTCTGAAATGTAAACATGAAGAGAAACAAAGCGGAGAGAGTCAAATGGAAGGAGAAATTAACAGACGTGGGAAAGATTTCGATTGCAATAGCTCTCATTTGATTATTTTTTCAAAAATTAATTGCATTCCGCCCGTACTTGGAACAAGCTGCGATACTTTGCCATTCAATTTCAGGATATTTTCACCATAAACTTTTATCCGTTACTTTACTTTTTGTTTCACAATTTTTAAATTCAATATTCCTTGCAGCTCACACAAAGGCATATCGGCCAGAGCAAATTTTGTAGTTATTGTGCTACAAAAATTCATATACCAATACTTATATAGATTAAGAAACTGAACGCGTTTCATTTGTGTTTTGTGTTGCGCTCTTTTTCATTTATATTTCGCTAATGCCATTAAAAGCATCTTAATGATGGAGGATATTTTAATTATTTTTTTTGCATTTATTTTGGGTCGCATGCCATCGGTCGCTCTTATCTTTGTCGCTATTTCCGTTCGGTTTCTTTTCTTTTTGCTCACTCTCTGATTACACTCGTGCCACCTAATTTAAAGTAGACATTTTTGCTTGAATGATTCTTCGGTTTTGCTACAGTATCATTTAAAATGTTTACAAGATTAATGATATTTTTGCTTTTGCATTTTTTCTGTAATATTTAGATAAGGTTAATTAGAAAATTAATGAATCTTTCAGCGCCCGAAGGAATACAAGTACATTGTGAAATTGTATAAAATGCAAAAATAAGACATTCTAAAACGGGGCATTGTTAGGAATGCTGCGAGAGAGAAATTTAGAAATCTCAATAACATCTCGGCAAGAATAACCGTTTTTTACAGTTTCTAAATGTTTGATAGTAGATAATATTAGGTTTCGTTAAGGGGCTATACCAGTGTGACGCATGAAAAATTAGGCGATTTTCGTGAATTTTTTTAAAATAAAGTATTAGATTGAATGTTTCGACGTTCTATGGACGTAATAAAGTATATTTTTAGCTATATTAAAAAAAAAAAAATTTTACAAAAATATTGAAAAATAACGGAGTAATGTGCTGTCTGCGGAAGTGCCAAAAAAAAAGTGCCTCAACTGCTGGCATGATTCCGGTCGATTGAGTAGCTGAAACAAAAAAATTCAAAATGTTTATTAAACTTAAATATATTTTCTATACAATGTACTACGATCTTTGAAAAATATCAAAAATTAAGAAAATGGCGCCATTTTGAAAAAAAAATCGTTTTTTTACGAAAAAAATTGTCGTTTTTTTAATGCCAAATTGACAATTTTCAGCCAATCAAAAAGATCGTAGTTATTGTATAGCAAATGTATTCAAATATATCCAGTTTTAATTTCGTTGAGTTATAATGTCAGCAAATTTGAAAAATGTCGTTTCGAGAAAAACGCGTTTAAAGTTTCACTTATATATGTTTGCACCTCTGAGCGGTCGCTATTTAGAACGCTGCCATTCAAAAACTATTTAAAATACGACCTCGCCGATTTCACAGGATATTTTTGAATATATAAGCTATCGAAAAAAGCAAAAAAAAAAAATATTTTTTTTTTGAAAGTGTCACACTGGTATAGCCCCTTAAGCCCGGATATGCAGCTGTTGACAGCTAATTAGAAACGCTACAAAGTTTGAAGTAAATGATGTTATTTTCCAATAAATCACTTATTTTTACTATATTTTCCCTCATTTTATTGAAACTTACGTTAAAAGTAAACTCTAATAGTAAACATTTTAATTAAAAATTTTTTTTTGAAGATTTTAACAAAAATTTGTGAAATCCACGATTTGAGTGCAACAAATTAGAACGAAAATATTTTAGCAACAAAAAATAATGATTTTACAAAATCTTGCTTACTTTCAGTTAGTATTTTGTTGGTTATCGCTTTTACTTTAATATTGCTTCACATCGATTTCGAATTTACGTTATAAGACTCTGACAACGCACCAATGGTGTAGCTTGCCATGCCCTTCCAATTTCATCACAAAGGACATCAATATTTGTAATATTTTTGGTACCTACAGATTTTTTGACATCAACCCAAATATGTTCTCTTCAGGCCACTCCAAAACATTCACGGAATCTTCAACAAAAAATTTTTGTGTCAACTTTCCCGTATGCTTTGGATTGTTATTTTGTTGGAATTTCCATATAACAGGCAAATTCCTCCTTAGTCCACGACAGAATGACATTTTTTGGAATGTCGACGTATTTCTCCCTTTTAAAAATTACATCAATCGTATGGGGCGGAACTACACTAGGAAAAACGTTCTCACACCATGATTGATCCTGCACCATGCTTCACTACACGTGAAACATAGTGACGATCAAACTCCTGATATATTGGTCGGCGAACATATCTTCGACCATCAGGATCTTTGTGATTAATTACATCGCACCAAACAAGAAACTGCCATTGATTTGTTGTCCAAGATCAATAAGAGTTGGAAAAGTCAACGCTTTGTTTACTTTGAATTTTAGTCAGAAGTTGTTTCCTGCGTGCTGCCCTACCGTGCAGTCCAAATTCGACCAAACGCCGGGAATTTGTTTTCTTGGATATTCGGACATTATATTCGCCTTGAGTTTTATTTAGAATGTCTGCGGAGCACTTTTTTGGGTCTCTGCGGGCGATGGTAGTAATTCAGCTGTCTATTTCTGTTGAAGTTTTTACGGTTTTTTCTTTGTGTGTAACACTGGAAATAGTTTTAAAATTCTGTATATGCTTAAGGGCATTGAAAATTATATTTTTGACCTATTTCAAAATTTCTTTGTACGTCTTTCCAGACTGACGATGGTCAAAAATGTAACCAAGGTGTACAGCTACAGCTTTTTCTCATTAAAAAACTTGAATAATACATTTTTATATATTTTAAACCACAACTTTGAAACACATCCTCACCAGAAATCAATAATATTATTAATAAAAATTAGCACAAGAAGGAATTTTAATTCTTTAAACTTTCTCTGGGAAAAAATTAAAATAACTTTAACTTCACATCTACAAAACAGAGTGTTTAGTAAATAGAGTAACACGAACAATGCAAGACTTTTAGGAATATAACTAACGGTATATCAAAACTTTTTGTCATTATACTTATCAGCCACATACAAAGAAGAGAGTGTTTCTAATTAGCTGTCAACAGCTGTAAATATGTGTCAGGCAATATGGGATTAGTTTACAGTCAGGATAAGATGTTGTCCACTCTTTAAAAAATTCCTTACTTGACATTCACGTATGAGAATAAGTCCGTGAGAGGAACAATTTTTAGTACCGCTGTTAGCAACACAACATTTGCAAAGGCCCCTGAGACATTTGGTTCTCAACAAAATTTCAGAAGGGCGGTTCACCCTCCTCAACAAAAAAAGTATTCTGCAGTCCTGAACTCAACAAATTTTTGAATAATTCCATTTACTTCAGAAAAAGTATCAACAGGGAAAACAATGTATGCCAAAGTATTCCATTTACTTCGGAAAGGAATCGACAGTGGAAACAATGTCTGATTTGAAATCCAATGTAATGGTTATAAGTTGTAATTCATAAACAAGCGAGATGTCGTGTGGTGAAAATTTATAGAAACATACATGATTTCTTTCGAAACTGCACGCAGATTTAATCAGATTATATGTTGTACAGGCATCTCGTGGTATCTATCATTCTGTGGACTTAACATTACCCTCCAAGACTCCTTGTAAGAACTGAAAGGACAAACCTACAGTTTAAGCAAACACTTGGCTTGATTTAGATTTTCCGGAGACTGTCTCAAAAAAATCTATTTTTGAGAATTGGTATGCTAAGTTTGGACGTGGTGAAATGAACACCGAAGACGGTGAACGCGCAAACGCCCAAAAAAGTTGTTACCGACGAAAAGATCAGAAAAATCCACAAAATAACTTTGGATGACCGTAAAGTAAAGTTGCTCAAGATATCAGGAAATCTAAAGTTATCAACTGAACGTTTACATTTATTATTCACGAATATTTGGGCATGGGAAAGCTCTCTACAAAGTGGGTTCCGTGTGATTTCACTTTTGTGCAAAAGCAACGACGAGTTGATGATTTGGAGCGGTGCTTGGAAATGTTCCAGCGTAAAAACCCGAGATTTTGCAGCGGTATGTGACAATGGACGAAACATTGCTCCATCGTTTCACTCCGAAGTCGAAGCGATAGTCTTTCGATTGGATTGTATAAGGTCAACCCGCTTCAAACCGTGGAATGTTGCGTTTTTCCACGCTCTCAGCTGGGAAGATTATGCCGTCTGCATTTTGTTATGCGCATGAAATAATTTTTCTTGACTGCCTTGAAAAAGGAAGGGCCATCAACAACCTTACAGTCGCGTTGTTGAAGGTCGAAATCAAAGAAAAACAACCTTATTCTCCAGACCTATCCCTCTGCGGTTATTTGCTGGTCTCACATCTCAAAATAATGCTCGCTGGGAGGCAATTTTCTCCTTATAAAGGTCGTACTACAGAAATGGTATATATGGAACTTTTCAATTGACCTGTTAACTCATAATATCTGCTTTCCCACAATATTAATCATATTTTGTATAATTATTTTTTAAGGAATAAATTATAAAAGGGTAACCTGGAAATGGAAAAGTGTTGTTTATTTCATTTTCCACTTTTATATAACAAAAATAATAATCATCACCCGGAATTCAACATATCTCGTGGTTCTGATCATTTAGATACTCACATATATAAATATATAACTCAATATCTATTTCGAATATGTAGTTTTAGCTTTTACAAATAAAAGTTAGGTGAAGAAAATGTATGTAATGAAAACTCATTCAGAATTTAACATTGCCGAGGACGTGTGACAGATGTTAAGGAATAAATGCTTCAATATTAGATTACTTTTATGATTTTTATTGGAAAGTTCGAAGATTTTTTAGGAAGGTATTAAAATCAATTTTCATAACATAACAATTATATTGGAATACATTTCACTATGGCCCGGTGCAGTATTATTTTATTAAATAATGGCTCTAAGTTTTTCATTTAAGTATGTGGGATAACATATTTTTAAATCCGTCGAGCGTCTGGTAAACATTAAACACAACCGCAACGGAACTAACCAGGAAATGATTGCACGAATAGTAATTTCGTCTTATCTTTCATGAAGACGTGAGATGTTCAGTATTCAACGGCGCTACTGCTGGAGCAACAAATCGAGAGGCTCGATTTTTTCCAGATTGAGATGCATGGATGCTGCCTCCGCCGGCGGTTTGTTGCTTGATTTGATGTGCTTGTCACGTGCATTTAGCTGTGTGTGTGTTATGTATGTATGGATATATGTATGAGGAGCTGTATTCAGCGTGAAAGCTTCTAAATGCTGATGGCGTGCCAAAGCCACCCACAGTCATATGGTAAACCTTAAAGCGGCAAAAAGAAGAAACATCCAGCTGCCAGAGCGGTCGGGCGCCGAGGACTATAAGTACACGTTTGTTGTTTTTGTTCATCCACAGAGAGGGCGTGCAAAAACCGCAAACACTAATAATTTTACTTAACTTCTTCTCTTAACGCTGTCTATATGTAATAGCACGAGAATGTGTGTGTGTGTGTGTGTGTAGGCGGGTGCTCATGGCCGCACATGTATTTATTTTAGTTGGTATTTCGTTGGTGTAGCCACGTTGATGTGCGTCGGATTTCAATTTGGCAAAACAAAATGGTTTAGCGCACAGCTCAGCTGCTCCACTAAAGCAACAACAACAACGTATAGAAACAGCGGGCCACCACAGAAAGCACCGAAAGTGCTCCGCTCTTAATGCCGTACTGGTTGCACTTCAATTTCTGCAGACCCCCTCCGAACACTCAGCTTCCGCACAGCAGCGCTCACTTTAATCTCGTTGATTTTACAAAAACAAAAAAGAATATATTATAAAAAAAAAATGTAAATAGATAAACAACGCGCTGCGGCAAGTGGGGCAACAGCGCAGCTGAAGAGCAACGGCGATAACGGCACACCTACTGGCTGAGTACGTGCAGTTCCGACACCTCCCCGCCAAAAACAAATGCACACATAAAGCCGCCTTTGGTTCTGCACACGCTTTATATCCTTGGCTCCTGCCAATGAGCACCACTCTGGCATTTCAAGTGGCATCTCAAGAATTGTGACGCGCTCGAGCAGCGCCAGCCAATTTTTTCACATGAATTTCCATTTGTGACTATTCCATTTTGTGCTTGTTTTGTTGTTGTTATTGCACTTTGGCTTCAGGTGCGAATTCGTTGTAGAGCTTTGCATCCGTTTGTATTTTTCGCGGCGGAACTCTTTTCGTATGCATGAAATGTACACAGCAAAATTTGTTGTTGTCATAGCATGTTGTATGGCTGAAGTTGTTTGTTGCTATTGGTTACCTGCTGCGGTGCTAAAGTTGAAAACGGAATATCATGCGTGAACATAACAGTACTCGTAGATTTTCAATTTTTATGCCGCAAAAAAGTAGCGATTAATAGGTTTTCGGGAAAGGGGTGAGTGGCGTATATTTGTGTATGTATGTATATGTGCTACACGTAGATAGCAAGCTTAACAAACTGGTCTGTCAAAAAACTAATTCAGAAATTGTAAAATTTTAAGTTCTTACCAACTTGACCCTCTCCGCCGCCATTACCTTCAGTTTGAGGAGGTTTTCTGTAAGGAGTTCGCTGTAAAACTTAACTTTATGTTAACCGGACAACAATATTGGTTTTCAGGGAGAGGTGGCTACTAGTAGGGTAACGGTAGAGGTATTGTTTCGAAGTGAAGCCTCTTTTAGTGACAGTACAGCGACAATACTAGCGCTGAGCTCGCTAACTCTGCGTGCAAAGCGCAGCAAGTTACTTCATCATTAGACTCGTTTAAGAACCCAGTCATAGTGGAAGTGCTAATAACTGCAAAGCTGACGAGCTAGCAAGAGCAAGCACTCTTGCCCCGCTCACATCGAAATGGGAACAAGTTGGATCTTCATTGTCGTTTTGCTTTCTAGCATTATCCCAATGGATCTCGCGCTTAGCAAGTTTTGGTCGACAACCCGCTTCTATGAAACCATGAGAACATTTTGCTCTAAAAAAGAACTGAAGAGATCTGCAGAATTTCTTACTCCGAGCAAAGTTCATCTTGCCGCAAGCGTTGGAGTTTCTACTGAACATTGTTCAATATTGTCGAAGTTTTCAAAGTTATATAAAAGATGGGGAGATGAAAACATCCAAGAACTTGTTCCTCCATTATTCAGCCTTTGAAAGACTAAGGTTGAAACATCTCGGCAGTCTTACATTGGCAAACCAAAAATATAGCCGAAACTGACATTAGCAGCCTCAATACATTAGTGATAGCTTAGTCGATTTGTGAGGATCTTATGATCAATTACTAGGGAGGTTTAAGTACCAAAACGGGTCGACGTTCTAAGCTGTCCAAGTGAAGTCCCTCTAAGGTGCGATCTCTTATTGTAACCCCACTTATTCTACCAGTTTATGATATTTCGTAAACATTGGATATACTATATTGGAAAAACTTAGAATAAATAAACTTCTTAAAGTGGATCATCATATATTGACGTGATAAGATGATTCCACACCGCCTTCTTCTACTCTCAGACACTCCTTGACTAGTTTTGAGCGCACAGTCGGCGAGCTTAAACCAGTATAACCACTCGGATGTCAGAGTAAATGTACACCTCTTTAGAAAAATTTGTATCTTGATGACAGAAAACTCCAATTGGGAAACGCGGCAGTGGTATGGTAACTGGAGTTGATGGAGAGTTCTCGAATACCCCCTTTCTACCCGCGATCTAAACTTCGATCCATCTGTGAAAAAGCTCACTGCAACCCTTCTTCAACGGATTCGCCCCGCCCACAAATCCCTCATAATTTTGAGAGTAGAGAGGGGATCGCTTGGAGGAGGTTTCGCAATGCTGTGATCTACAGAGTTTGTCGGGAAAGTAATAGGACTGAGACGATTTATAATAAAAAAATTTAACCAACCGTGGTGCAACTTCCAATCGGCTGCGATGTCTTGTCGGACCCGCTTGACCCTCCGTTTGAGTCTCTCGAGAACTTCCACGTAAAACTTGGCGTTGACAGTTTGTCCAGGAGGAACAAATTCATGGTGGACGATGCCCGTAATGTCAAAAAAGACAATAAACATCGTTATCACCTTCTCCCGGCCGTCCAAAAAGGCCCGCTGCCACCGAAACACACCATTTCTTGCTAAAGCAACATCTGGGTAAGCCTGCTTGATCATATCAAACGTCTCTGTCGCAAATTAACCGAGTTTCACAGAGCATTTTCGGCTTGCACCATTCACAGAAACACACCGCTTGTTCGTTAGCTAGGAACGCCTTCTACCAAATCCAGTCGGTGCGCGCTCGCTCCGAAGTACAGTCGGGGCAGTTTTTAAAAGCACTCTCCAGTAGTATCACTTATAAAAATATTCTATTATATTCTACTATATCGCAATGCTTATAAGAGCCTACAAAATAACATGAATTACACATTTCTTCTGAATTAAAGAAAGCCCCAATTTATGTCGACAAAATAAAGAATTTATCTAATATTTTTCTTTTATGGTTTTTTTGTAATATTTACGTCCTTGTTTGTTTCATTCTCATTGTGAGTTGTTTTTAAGGAGTTTGTTTTTAGTATTATTTCTTTGGTTTTCAAGTCTTTTTAGCGGACTTTAATTAGCGTCTATTCGTTCTTCAATAATTTCCACTATGCCTGGAATGCTTAGTCTGACGCCGCACGTCCTCACGTCCATTTATTAATCCTAGTAATTGATTCAGCGCTGGCGCCTAGCTTTTTCAAGTTCATTTTTTCTGGCCAAGGCAATTATCTTTTCATTGCCAACAATGACTAAATTTGGTTAACACCGCATGCCTGTAAAAGGGGTTATAACTACTTAGTGGCGCTTTTAAGTAGCTAAGTACTTGCATACGGGTAGTGTGATTGATGACTGCCTAGAGTGGAGTAATTATACTTAAGATACAATATAATATATAAGTGGGGATATTTAAGAATATATACTCGACATAGGTATACTAAGAACAGAAAAAGATATACTTGAAGGGGTACTAGCCATGTGTGTTTATACAAAGTTAAGAAATATGTATCAAAGATGGAGGGAAACGACATAAAAATCTGCAATTATGCCATCAAACAAAAAACAAATCGATGAACGGCATAAGGAACTTCTTTGTAAATCATGAAATATTAGTTTCTTTGAATAAAAAAATACATATGTTTTTCACTCACAATATTTAAAGGCAACTAAGAGTTCGAACAGGATCAGCTCACTTACACATTCTTATCAGAATCTGGTAAGAAATGTATCCACTGGTTCCGCACTTGTATAAAAAATGAAAGAACTGACAAGCTTCTTTCTCAATTTAACGCTGTGTTAAAGGTGTTGGCAAAACAAGTATACCAGTTCTTCTCCGTTCTAACGGATGTTCCAAGTAGAGGTACTCTTTTCAATAGCTTGTTTTAGACAAATGACTCACTGTTTGGCATTTCATCATAGAAAGACTTACGAACTCACGTTCTGCATAGAATGTGTTTCGGGCCCTTCGCTCAACTTATTGTCAACATAATTGACCTACTGAACGTCCTATTCGCAGCAACATCCCCCATCTTGAGACCCACCATTCAATATAGGATAATATTCAACTGTATAGACCACGTCCAGCACGCCGTGAAGAATATACTATATAGCGGCCGTAGCTGAGAGTGTACACGAAGGCCGTGGAGAGTCGATTCGGCGCCGTTCGTAGCAACTCGAACTGATGTATGGGCCAACTTAGTGCATTTTACGTCGAGATTTTAAATAGCAAAATTTTTAAAAGAAAAGTAGGCTCTTTAAAAGTTCCAAGATGATCAGACGTTTTCGAGCCAAACTTTGTTCAGCGATAAGGCTCGTTTCGGGCTCGACGGGTATGTAAAAAAGCAAAATTGCTGCATTTGAGACGAAAAGCAACTTGAAGGGATTCAAGAACTACGATTTCATCCAGAAAAAATAATGGTTTGGCGTAATTCGTGGGCTGGTGGAATCATCGGTCCATTATTCTTTAAAAATGATGCCGGTGATACCGTAACGTGGATTTCTTTCGGATGATAGTAAACTATAATTTTGAGATTTCTCTGTTTTTTTTTTTTTTTAATTTTTTATAATAATCAGTTTACTCCATATCTCGGCATACTAATATAATTATAGAAAATTTTCTAAAACGACCTATAGAGGTAACAAGGCAAATATTTTTTACTGCTTACAATTTATTATCATTAAAAAAATAGAAAAAACTCTGTATATATTATCACTGAATGTATGCAATTCCAGAGAGCTAAGCGCTAATACTCACTATCATATTTTGCAAAGATTTTGCAATGTGTCAAATAATTTGGAGCCGGTGGCCATTAGCAAATGCGATAAAATAAATGAAAATGATAATGTAAAATAGAAATAGAAATATAAATATAAACGTGAGTCATGATACTACCAAATGTGTAATCTAAACTGCCAATGTCAAAATTTGTCATGGCAGAATGAGAGCGAACAAGCAAATATAGAAAGTATCGCAGTATCTGCAAATAAATGCAGAAGCTGTCAGGAGTAGAGGAAGCTCAAGCATAAGTACAAGTGAGGGCATACAAACGCATACACTGTATATATAACTGTACACAAGCAAATATCGATTCGCAAATATGACAAAATTATAATTGCTTTTAGACAAATTTTCGGTCGAGTTTCTAGGGGAGACGAGCAAATAAAGGAAGGAGGGTGGCACTACGACTGAGAAATGGATGGACGTCGAAGTGGACATTACAAGTTGAGCTGGTCAGAGATAATGCTGATGGTGCAGTAATGAGGATTGGAGAATATATACATAGATACTTGCATGCATACTTCTGTAAATATATCATTATTTATTTATGTGAGTAAGAATATCAGCCGCCAATCGGGCTATAAACGACGCAGGGAGGACCAATGTAACTGAATGTGTATGGGGGTGTATGTGTAGCGTATGTATTGCTCGATAATAATATTAACAGAAAATAATTGCAATGTTGAAGTTGCATTTCAGCCAACACAACTACAAAAACAAATACACAAGTACATATGCACACATACATAGGACTCATACTCAACATACACGCTTGCCACACTCAAGTGCGCAAATCAACGAAATCGTGCGTTGGTAATTAAGCTAAAATCAGTTTCAGACATAAATGACAACAACAACAACAAATAAGCATTTTCGAATATTGGCAGCACCGTCGGCAATGCAAACATATTGGTGCACAGCAACGCAGTGTTGCATTAGAATTGCCGAATAATTGTGATTTCAAGCGCAACAACAACACCAATCGAGAGGCTGGTGCATTGAACTGCAATTCATTGCATTTTGCATGCAACACACATGTAATAAAACATTTGAAAATTACTCTTTCGCACACAATTCACCTGCAACGGCATATTTTGCAATGGCCGTGCTCCGACAATTGGCGAATGGATTTGGAAATGAAAATGCATTTTAATGTAATAACTGACGTGATATTCCTTCGAGATAAATGTTGCAAAATTAGTTGACTTTTTAATGAGTTTGCACACAACTGTGAGTGTGTGTGTGTGTGCATGTGTGTGCTTTTGCTAATTCATAAATAGACAACTGATTTGGAAGCAAATAAAACGGTATTATGTTAGAGGAATTATTTAAGGATTATAACAACAAAAACAGTTAGTTACTGAACAATAATAATATATAATTAAAATATATTTGCTTCCAAATTGCTTGATTTATTTTTCAAGGTCTCGACTTATTGCTTCTATTTCTAATATTAAAGAAAAAAATGCTTAGGAAAATACTTTCGTCCGATTTTTTTACGAAAGGCTGCAACTTGCCCGGAAAATTCAGCAAAAGTCACTGTATTTGTACATTGGGCTGAAGAAATCTATTTCAGCTGTTTTTGGCATCAAATTACAAAATGTCTTGGATGATACTTTAGTTTAACTTAGTTAAAATATCGCACTTTCCGATCCATATATAAATAAAATGACAATCGGAAGATTGAAAATCTGATTGGAATTGATTAAACAAGCCACACTATTTCTAGTTTATTCTTTGAATGCCTACTAAATCCATAAAGACGACTTACAAGTTTGACGATATTTTCGAGAAAAGTCAATCATACACACAGCGTGTCTCATAAGTTGGTTGCCTTTTACATTTCGAGATTTGGCAACACTAGGTTGTAACCTGGAAACTCACGGTTTTATCGTGAAGTTTAACATTTTTGACATTATATAACATACGCCCGAGTACTTGCGTTGTTTACAGTAACTCGAAGTATTCATATCGGCAAAAATATGAAATTAATTCGCGAACATTTTCGCGCAATTATTTTTTTGGATTTAATCATCAAGATGCAAGATGAACTTAATTTAATGTTGTTAAAAATTTCACCGCCTCTCTCTTCCAGCGCGTCTTTCTCTCTCATTCCTGCCTAAAAGGTATGTGAGCAGAGAAGCTGCTGCCAGAGCTAGGCTCGGGGGCATGGTAATCCAAGTATTTTGAGAACCACACATATTGATGAAAGCCGCCCGCTGAATCTCCGACAATATTTTCGCGAATGTGGTATTTTCTAGTGCTTTACACCATACAAAAATTTCTTAGAACTTTATAAAGTTCCCACCTGTTACCAATTGCTACTCTGCAACAGTATATAGCAGTCGATGCCTTTCAGGGGCTTTTCTCGATATTGGATTTCCTTGAGAGCTTCCTGTCCGAGACACGCTCCTCCCAGTTGATGACAATTGCACATCCGAGATTTTGTGATTACTAGGAATTATGAGGAGGGCCTTTTCAGCAGCCCAGTTACTAACGATGCTAAGGTACCACTGACTTAGGTTATATATCATAGGCACTTGAGCTAAGTGTTTATCCGATATCCCCAGGAAAAGGGATTCATCAGTAAGTAAATAAGTACAACCATCAAGATTACTATTCACTGAACTCCAGACAAATATGTACTTTTATGTATTTCGCATATTTCTGCTTTATAGTGCTTTTTGCGCACCCACTGGACCAACAATGTCACCTTTCAATCCTCGCTACTTACATGTGTACGCCTTAGATCGATGCCGACACAACAATAATAACAATAGCTATAAGCGCGTGCAACAACAGCAACAAAGAGACAAAGAAAAAAAAAACTTTTGTGACAAAGGCTTTTATTATCGCAATTGCAGAGTCTACGAGTTCTCGTGGCGATGGAGCGACGGCAGTGTGTCATTGAGTGAATTAAATGTGCATCAGGCGGGCCATCAGTTTGTGATGCGATATTGACAATAATGCCGCGAATAATATGACGAAATGTAGAACATTCACTTTGACAACTGCATCTGTGAATGCGATGATGTGACAAAGGACGCTCGGAGCCCCAATATGAGCGGGAGGCGAAGGCTGAATGTGGCACAGAAACAATGTGAGCGATGCGTAGCCAACAAAGGCATTGAATTGTGTTGCAGCAAAGAATGCGGTGTGCAACGTTTGGGAATAGAAATTGAGGTAAGTGGTAGGTGAATTGGAGTTTTACAAGGCGCAGGCGTATGTCGTAAGAGTACACATAAAATACACGAAGGATAAAGTTATTTGTAGTAAAGAAGTAAAAAGTAATATGATTATCAAAATCGAGAAAAGAATTTTGAATATGACTCAGAATTGCTTTTCATAGGCTAGACACATGTATATACTTGTATGTATGTATATGCGAAGAGAATTTCAATTTCCAAAGTTTATGAAATTGATTGCTATTTTTGAAATCAAATTTTCTCTCAGTGTAATATTAACATGATGCCACTTTTTATTAGCACAACTGCTTTAGCAACGAATTAAATTAAATGACAGCAAATGCAGCAAAATATTCAATACAATTGCTATCCATAGATTTAAAACACAGTTACAAAAACCTTGAAAAAACTTTACTTGTGCCGAAGCTATAATACTCTTCCCAAATACAATGCTTCTCAATAATTTCCTCTTTCATGACATAAATTCCACCTAAGCAATTTACGCCAGATTCTCAACGGCGTTTTTAGTTAGTTTCCCAATTGAAGATTGCAAGTGTAGCTTGCCCTGGCGGGTACTGCGTCGAATACTCTCAGAGTATGAATGTTCTCATATATTCGGCCGACATGACTTAGTCAGCGTAGCCGCTTCTCTTAATTCCAAAACTGTCAATGTCGTCGTATATCTTGTACAGCTCCTCGTTCCATCGACGTCAGTATTCGCCGTTGTCAATGCGCAAAGGACAAAAATCTTCGGCAGCACCTTTCTCTCGAAAACTCGTAAAGCCGACTCTTCAAATGCTGTCATCGTCCATGCCTCTGCACTACATAGCAGGAAGGGGATGATGAGTGACTTGTAGATTTTGATCTTTGTTCGCCGAGAATGGACTTTACTTCTCTATTGTCTACTCAGCCCGAAGTAGTAGTACATGTTGGCAAGAGTTATTCTGCGTTGGATTTAGAGGCAGACGTTATTGTTAATGCTGGTTCCAAGATATACGAAATTGTCTATAACTTCGATGTTATGACTGTCTACAATGATGATGCCATCTTATATAAGATGGTATCATCTCTATTCAGCTTCTATTCATATTCAGCTCTGCTCGAATTGTTTTCTCCAGGAGTAGATTGAAGAAGTCGCACGATAGGGAGTCGCCTTTTCTGAAACCTTTACTTTACAAACAATATTTTCACATTTCGACAAGAAGTCGTTCACCAATTTTAAGCTCTCGGTAAAGCAGCTCGTGTTGTGTTCTGCCAGCAAAATAAAAAGGTATCGCCGAAGTTTGAGAAAACTTTACTTTCTCGACTCGCGTGGTTAAAAATATTAGGGATAATCAGACAGTAATGCTGACAAAACAGAAATGATAAACGGGGTGACATGCGAGTATATAAGGTTAACCAATCTACTAAGTCTAACTTTCTTAATTTATAACATTCTATAACTTACGTGAAAAACAAAATAATAATTTTTAAACTTTAACCCCAATGTTTTTCTAACCAATTTTTAGAGCAGCTGAGATCACAAGAAAATTTTAAATATTACATCCACGAAATCATGTAGTTGTACTTTTTACGAAACGATCCCAAATGTCATTTTTTGGGTTCAACTCAGATTTTCAAAAGGTATCCAAATCCTGATTACTTTTTATCCCTTGAACTACCCGTTAAAAAAATCCAAATTCTTTCTTCAATCTGGCTACAACTATCAACAACAACAACGGTGTTCCATCATCATCTAACTACCGCAACAGAAGCGGCCGACGCTAAGACAAGTCGAGTTGGCGACTACTTAAGAAGCTGCAAAACGGAATGAAACATAAAAATTTACGACAAAAATTGTCAAGAAACACATGCTCCACATTTTTGTCGGACATTTATTGGAGTTAAGTTCTGTGCGATCCATAAATAAAACATAATCCGCTGTTGATCGTTAAACGATCGTGGCATGCCACTCATCAACAACAACAGCAATTGCGGCTACTGCAACAACAAAGCGGCAGCGAGCACCCCAAAAACGGTAGAAGCGCCAAATGAAGCATACAACGCCGAACATTTGCAGGTACTAAATGGGGCAAATGGGGCAAATGTGGAGTGTAGGAAGCAGGACCAAAAAAAAAAACGCGAAACACAAAAGCAACAACAATCAAAAGATGAAGAGCAAGCAACTGATGCAGTGGTCCGAGCTTTCAAGTGGTGCACAGATATGAGTGCAATGAGTTGCAGACGCATGCGCGCTACTGATCGAATAAGACGGATGAGCACTGACCGACCGGACCGACGACGGCATGAAGGAGAGAAATGTGTGGCGATGCGCGCTCGCTTTGCACGGTTGCACGAATTGAGTTTGTAATTTTTGCGTTGCACGATTAAACTTGTGTAAACCTGATGGATACGTGAAATTTATTTAATCTGTTGCAGTGGCAATGTGAATGCGTTGTGGTGGCGGTGCGCACAAAGCAAATGCGACTGAAGTGTGTGGAAGTGCATTTCTATGTATAAATTTATATTATATGTATATACTTATACTGAAATACATATATACAATCTTATTTATCGGTATAATAAGTGCCTGCGCCTTCGACTTGCCAGCTTGATCAGGCTGTGAGGGTCGTTAATCGGCCACTAATATATTATTGCATATCTACAGAAGTATATGAATATATACATATATATACCTATAAATGTACAAACATATACACATACTAATGAAGCATGTTCATTGTCGATTATTGCAGGTTGTTGACTTTGTTTGAAAAACAAAAGGCAAAACTGATTGACTCACTTGCTGACGGACTGCAAACAATGCAATTGGTCAATAAAAATTGCATTTCAATTGTGACATACGAAAAAAGAAGCAAGTCACGACCATTGACAATTTTCATAATGGCGACGCTGCGAATGCGGAAGAAATTCGTCAATATTTGCTTAAAACTCCAATGATTTGCACGACTCTTAGTCGCCATTTGGAATATTTTTATTAGTTATCTATTTGCGAAGAAAAACGTAACAGAAACCACAATTTTAAAGCAAGATTTAAGTTTTGGTTATAAAATGATTATATATTGGTTATGTCTGACAGCGGGAACTGAAAATTGTATGCTACGTATACATTTGTACTGTAATATGATGAAGTGAATCGTTAACAATAAAAACTCAATTTCGAATTTTTCGGTTACGCGTAGATTTGCATTTTAGGTGACGATATGTAGCATAAGACCAATTAAAAATTTATTTATGAAAGTTTTTGGATCGATTCGCCACTCTATACATATATATATATTGTATGGTGTCAAAGTTACTCGCATTTGAGTAGAACTCTTTTGAGCTACTCCTAACCTAAATATTATAAACGGATATTAGCACACTACATTCTCTACAAATCTCCAACTGCCCTGGCACATCGAAACACGAAACACCCCTGCACTTGTTCTACTACAGCTAGCAGTTACTAACGACGGTCAAATAAACATTACATCCATCACAGGACGGAGTAATATAAAATATGTGACCTGGTCTACGAAAAGGGGGCTTATGTGTCAAAAAAAAAGAGAACAATTAATGAGATAACGAGAAACTGAGGATTATTTTTAACAGCTTTTCCCAGAAAACTATATTTCGCACGTTAGCCCCTTTTCATACACCAGGTCACATATATATGAGAGCAACAATATCTTTAGTAAACCCAATCGCCGCCAAAGAATTGGTTCTATCATAATTTACGGCTACTCTATGTCATTTGAGCAGCGCTGGGCCACCACCGATACATGCGCTGTCGCAAAAGGTTGTAGGCCCAAGATCAGTCACAAGAGATCTAGTGATCTTTTGACCTCAGTAGGCAAATCTCTCCCTAGTTGATGGGCTTTTGACAGCCCAGTTCTCTATTGGGGTCCATGCTGTCAGGTTGGGGATCTTATCAGACGCCATCTGCCGAAGCTGTATGGAACAAGGTGAGATGGAAACAATTCAACACTTCCTTGTTGACTGTCCCGTGTTTAGGAGGTCAATGCTTAAACACTTAGGAGCGCATACCTACTAAGCGCCTGTCTACTAAGCATTTTGCTAATTTGTAAGTTCGGTCACACCAGTTCTTCTTTTCTATCGATTGATATGCGATATTTGATAAGCCATCTATCCTAACCTAACCTAAGTTACGGAAATATGATCGAATTTTTGGTCGTTGTCTTAATCAACTCATAGACTTAATTCTTCAGTGGCGATAACAGAAAAATGTCTCAGCGAGTTTTGTTTGTTTTTTATCATTGGAAGGCATATCCTTCAACATCTCGATTCGACTTAAAAGAAAATAGCAGGTTCCCACTTAAAAAGTAATGCACACTGTAATTCTCAAAACTCTTAGAAATGGATCAGTAGACCCTTAAAGATCTAAAAAAGACTTTGAGTCTACCAAAAATGTATTAAGGCAGCTAATAGTCATCGGCCTTTTACCAGGTTTGTTAAAGTAAAGATTGAGAAGAAACCGGCCCAGTCTCCGAAACGATATGTAACCTCACCGCATGTGAGCCCATTGTACAGTGTCGAATCAGAACTCATTAGCGACAAAATGAACTTGCTAAGAGCAATCGTTCCACATTGTGACAGGACGATCTTGACCAGCGTTTGCCAAGCTCTCGGCAGGTCCATATAGATTCAACATACAAACACAAGCGAAAAAAGAGGATGGAGTACTGCCTCATTACTAATCGAATGAAATAGCTATAAGGATGCCATTTCTGCCACGCTTTGTGGTTTCGACCGATTCTGCTGTGACTCGGCACACAAAACGAACTATGTTAAATAGCTCCAAGCCCAATATGGTTTTGCTGAGAATATTTCGCTTACGAGAAATATACTCTCATATATTTTTATTGGCCAAGCCTAATTTCCACTTAATTAATCCTTAGTTTTATTCAGCATTTTTAGTAAATTTGTATGCAGAATTTTATTTTTCATTCTCATAATAACCACGATTTAATTTAGAAAGTTATTGAGAAACCCTTACATAAATACTTAAATAAAACATTGAAAATAAAGCGACTAAATAAATACAAAAAGTAACAGAACTTTTGGTTCATATAACATTTTTCACCCTAAAACGTATCCATACTTTAAATATAAAAGCAACATCAACCAAATACGCCCTAAAATATGTGTCTAATACTCAACACTCAAACACCAAAAAATATCGAACCATATTTCCACCAGCAACTTTTGCACCCGGTTATTTCCATAAGTATGCAAGACTGCTCCTTTGACGTTAAGTAAATTATTTTTAATATGTTTATGACAAAGTACTGCTGCACATATGAACTCGACACTGTAATTATGTAATTTTCGCATTTAACTGATTTAATTACTGTAATGGGATTTACTTGCTATCCCCTTTTGCAGCAGCATTGACGCAGTCGCGTAAAATTGCTGGTACATAGCTATGAGTGTGTGTGTGTGTGTGCCGTAGTGGCTCGCTTTGGGAGATAATATATAATAAAACATTTAATATGATGGATTTTATTGCCGAAAGGGTTGTTCTTTGTGCTGCACGTTGTTGTTGTTGTTCTTACTGCTTTCCCATTAATATATGTATGTAGCTACTGTAATTAAGACATCGTCAGTTTGTCGTAAGCGTCTCGTTGGCTATCTTTAATGAACAGTAAAGATTGCTAGTGACGTTCCTTTGGAACCGCAATGGACGGATCACTTGTTTTTGTATTTAAAGTTGTATTTTTTAATTACGGTAAATTTTTTTCACTATATAATTGTACAATTCGTAGATGATCCAAACAATCGCATGGAAGACGACCTTTGTACTCTTGTGATATATGTAAGTATGACAGTACTATTATTAATTATATTATTATATTAATTTGCTGTGATTGCATTGAAATTTGTGTCAGTTTGGCTTAGAGTTTCATCTATTCGAATGTCCACCAAGTACATATTATTATATATTGCATTAAAAAACTCAAAAACGAAATTGCTTTTAGTGACTTAGTACGTCAAATGGTTGAGCCCCGATCAAAATTGTCTAGAAAATGTAAATATGACTCATTTTTCAAAACCTAAAAGAGGTATCAAATACAATATCATTCTAATATAGCTTTATTAGTACATACAAAATTTAATGTTAAGGTCAAGAATTATATTCATTAGAAAGATAAGGGTATTATGTGTTAAAAATGGTTCGGAACTCCTGCCGAATCTCGATCGTGATGTAATAATTATAATGGCACAACAAACTGAGTTTAAATCAAGTAAAAGCTGTCAAAAGGTCCAGAGTTGCCTAGGCGGGGCCTCAACACCCGCGCCGTTAGTTCTGCTTTCTCCAGACTGGACAAAAGGATCTGGCAGTGAACGAGGGCAACACGAAATATCTCTTGTCATCAAACAAAAAGTCGTCGCACTCGCGACTTGGCTCTCACGTCACTGTTGACAGTCATAACTTTGAAGTTGTAGATAATTTAGTCTATTTAGGAACCAGTATAAACACCAAGAACTATGTCAGCCTGGAAATCCAGCGAGATATGATATGAGATATACGACGACATTGACATAGTTCAGTGAATTAAAAGACAGCGGCTATGCTGGCTAGGTCATGTTGTCCCAATGGACGAAAACATTCCAGCTCTGAAAGTATTCGACGCAGTACTCGCCGGGGGAAGCAGAGGAAGAGGAAGACCTCCACTCCGTTGAAGGATCAGGTGGAGAAGGACCTGGCGTCGCTTGGAATATCCAATTTGTTAACTCGACTCGCGCTGTTGTTAACTCGGCTATAAGAAGAATTGAAAAGCACACGTTTAAAAATACACCCGTTATATTCTTCGGAAAAATTCAGCTGTAAGAACTTGACATCAGGGCATCTAAACGTGATTCTTGGTCTAAGACTGGAAGTCGAGAGTTGCTTGAGCCGTATGTAAAATAATCGTTTTTGTCCACTCCCAAGTGAATGGCACTAAGACAGCTTTCTTCACTTAAGTGAACCTCTACAAATAGCACCATTCTCCCATTCTACAAGTCACTCATCACCCCCGTCCGTGCTAAATGGTAACCAAGGACGATGACAACATCTGTACGAGATATACGATGACATTGACATAGTTCAGCGAATTAATCCCATTCAATCGTTTACATAATGAAAGTAGCTGAGGATATACTATATTTTAAAATAATTACTTTTAAAAGATGGTGTCTTAGAATCAAGCCTCATATGACAAATCTCCACTCCCCTTTCAACTAATAAAATTTTTTCCACTCACATTACTTTTCATAAACGATGTAATAATTAATATAATTGCAAATCTCTTACTTTAGCATGTTACAGATTATTCAGATATTTAATTGAAATTCCAAAAGCTAAAAGTATCGACATATGTTGCACTCACTAACTACTTCCTTCTAGAATTGGATCAAAGTAATTAATCAAAAATCAACCAGAACTAATGCCTAAGTCCCAGTTGTACAACAATACATCACAACAGCTAATTTATAATAATTCCTTGAAGGAAATGTTGTGCCCAGTTGTCATTTCATCAAAATACAACAAACAAATTGTATTGCAGTCACCGCAACGAAAGCAGAAACAGCAAAGCAAATAAAGAAATCACACAATTTTCATTGCCACCAACTGACAGCATTCATTTATAATACACTCATATTTGCCGCTTCTTGCGAAATCATCGAATTCGTGTTGCAACAACCAACAACAGTTTCCGTAATCACTTTCCACCACCCAAACGAAGGCATAAAATAAAATCATCCAACAACTTCGAGACATATGAGTACTTGGCACCATTTCTGCAAGCTGTCGATGCCATTATAACTTAATTTCTCATAAAATCACCTTGTGACATTCGGTAGCAACAACAATTTGCCGCTCACTGTCAGCCACCAACGGTCCCGGCGTCTGCTTTATAACTCATTTATGCTGTTCTTATGGAAAAGCCAGCCCTTGCTATCGACCTTGCTGCTATTATGAATTATATTTACGCAGTTGTTGTTGTTATGTATGTATATGTGCACCACCAGCCAGAAGGTTGCAATCACTTTGACCCCACCATTATTTCAGCTGCCGGTTTGCTCGTGAGTGTGAAATGATTGGCGTGCTTGTTGCCAAATGTTGCAAATGTCGCTGCCCTTTTGATTTGCTCGAATTTTCATATTCTTTTAAGCACCGGCTGAGTGAGTTATTGGTGAGTTCGCAACCGTTTGTCTTCGCAAAGTGTATATTTGGGAAAATTGGCGCCATATCGTGCTCAACAAATCGAAATTCATGCAACGAACATTCTGCGGAGGGTTCATAAAAACCTAGATACCGGAAGTTATTGTGGAGATTAAGAACAGAATTTTGCAGAGAACTTATATAAATTGCAGGGTAATAATATATGTGATCTGCTCAAAAATGGAGCTAAAGCTTGGTTAAGATGTTACAAAGGTTGTTAGATAGCCTTAGAAATCATTATGTAGTTCATTTCAGTTAAATACTAATTTTCAACTCCATTTAAAAAAAAGTAAAATTCTACATTTCCCGATGTATAACCTAATTAAGTTAAGTTTGGCGCTGAAATGTATGCTACATAAACGAACGACATTGTGAATAGAATCACACTACTTTTTCTGATCATACTTTTTTTGGTGATTTAAGCAAATCTAACACCCGTTCTCAAATATTTTACTAACCACAATACGTCATGAAATAATCATAAGTAGTAAATAAAATCTTATGCTATCTCAAGAGCTTCTTACCCATTTGGTGGAAAGCATATTTGGGAATTATTTATTTATATCCTTTTATGGTTCGAGAGTTCCTACTTCTTTTTTAAGAAAAATCACATAAACTTTAAATTTAGTGGCAAATGTTTATTATCATTCGAAAGAACATTCTTTGGAATTGATTTTTTGAAGATTATCTTTTTCAAATGTCGACCGCGGCTACGTCCGTTGAGTAAAAGTTTCGCTGACACGTTTGAGCATTTCGACTGGTAACTGGCGAATGACACCCGTGATGTTTTACTCCAAGGCCTGAATGGAAGCAGTCTATGCGGACTGACTTTAGACTTTACATATTCCCCCAAGAAAAACTCTAACGGTTTAATATCACACGATCGTGGTGGCCAATCGACCGGCTCAAAACGTGAAATTACATGCTCACTGAAGTGTTCTCTCAATAAATCCATTGATTGATGCGATGTGTGGGAAGTGGCGCCGTCTTGTTAAATCCAAATATCACTGAGAATGCGAGCTTCACTTTCAGGCATCAAATAGTCGGTTATCATGGCGCAATTGTGGTAGCCATAGACGGTTACGTTCTTACCAACTTCATTTTCATTCCACCGTGTCACAAACCATACCAAACAGGCAGCTCTTTAATCTCTTCAGGTGTCCGTTCGTCCCGAATGTGGCAATTTCGCGTTTTTACATATCTATTGAGCCAGAAATAGGCCTCATCGCTGAACAAAATTTGTCTCGGAAAAGTTGGATCTTCTTGGAACTTTTCAAAAGCCCATAAAGCGAAACGATGTCGCTTGAGAAGATCGAGCGGCTTCAGTTCTTATATAAACTGTATTTTGTACGCATTCAGATTGAGATCCCGACGTAAAATACGCCAAAACATTTCATACGTCAGTCCGAGTTGCTCCGAACGGCGCCGAATCGACTCTGCACGGTCATTGGATATTTGATGTGATCTATTCGGTCGAATCTTATCCAATAATGAATGCTGAGTCTCAAGATGGGTGATGATGTCAAATAATACGTTCAGTAAGCCGATTATGTTGATCATACATTGAGCGAACGTGAATTTTCGTAATATGTTGAACGATATGTAAACGTTGTTCGTGCGTAAGTCTTGCCATGATGAAATGCCAAACAATACTGAACAGAAGTAAGATGACAGCTTGATACGACTCACGCGTGGTTTGTAAAAAAAAGGCTACTGAATAGAGTACCCAATGAAGATAAACAGTGGACCTGAAAAATAAGAAGATTAATTTTTAAACGTACATATGTATAATTATTAGAATGCTTCAAAAAACAATTTTTGATTTTTTTTTCAACTCTTACCCCTTCAAATGTTAGTGATTGTTAAACAAAAAATCCTCCCTCAAGCCAAGCGCTGTAGCTTAACTCTAAGGGGTCGCTTTATTTTTTTTTAGGTTCCCATACATTTAACATAGGAATTTTCGTTTTTTCATTCAAACTAAAATTTCATCAACTAATTTTCGTTTCTCAGAAATAACCATCACATATTCATAAAGGTGGCTTTTCAAACTTTAAAAATTTTTGCGACAAAGTTTGTTATCTCAACGAGGCCAGTAAACCAGCGCCCGCTAAGCTTACGTGAGCCGTCAATAGTAAAATTCTTATCACTAAAGAGAGTTAAAGTATCGCCTAAACAGCTTAGAGCTCTTGGCTAGGAAGTTCATAGCCAATTTCACGTCTTGGTAAGGGAGCGAATAATTCTATAATTGTTTCCTTTTTGAGTTAGAGGTTAGAAAATCGTCTTCCACCCTAGAACAACTTTTACCTTACTTCAGGGTGGCGTTCCTTTTTTTTCATTCAGATATTTATATCTGCGCACCTGTATATTCCTATTCTTAGTAGACAACGCTTACGCGGTTATAGCCGGTATAGCCGGTGCGGTAACATCGCGCCAGTTGTTTCTTCTTTCCGCTATTTGGCGCTGATTCGAGTTACCAAGTGAAACTAGGTTCTTCACCACCTGATCTCCCTCCTCTGCTTCCACCAGTGGATACTGAATCGAGAACCTCCAAAGCTGGAGTGTTCTCTTCCATCCAGACAACATGACCTCTGCAACATGACCTCTGACCTGCTACTGGTTTAATGAGAGAAAGTCTAGCAAACTTCTTATCGTCAGCTAGCTTCGTCAGTCTCTAGTTATAAAAACTCTGACAGTTGAAATTGGCTGAAGGTGGACATATAGCATTATATCAGCTCTTCGATTCTAACTAAACCGCTTTTGCGAAACTGGGACTGAAAACGTTGGTGAAAATTAATAAACAAAACGAACTAAACTATTACATAATACACTAGCATAAACTTGGAAAATTAATCTTATAAAAGTAACATTATTTTCTTTTTTCAGCAACTACATATGTCTCCCTCAATCTCCTTAGCATTATAACACGACATTTACTGCAAAACGTACTGCTTCGCTTAACGGTATAATAATTTTTATATTTACTATATAGCGGTATGGGTGTGTGCATTCATTTTCCAAATGAGTTACTAACAAAGGAGTTTTACAAAATACAAAATTGCCTTGTTGCTTTTGTCTGATATAAACCCGAAAGTATAAGGAGTCGCAGTGCCAGCGCATCATTACGATGCTTTTATGCAATAAATGTTGTCACACACAAAATGCTATTGCGACATGTGACCTTCACATACCCTACAGCGGAAAAACTTAAAAAGCGACATGGGGCAACAACAACAATACGTTCAACGGATGGCACAACAGCGCGACAAATAGCGAGAAACAGAAACGAAGTTGTTGTTTTTTCAACTTTTTGATACTTTTGGTATTTCATTTTATTTTTTGATATTTTTTTTATTTTTGACTTACTGCTCGATTGTCATTGTGCTGATGTGACTTTTTCACTTCCGTTGAGCGCGCTGATGTATTTCCGTTTCCTTTGTAAGTTTGGCGTATACAATACTAAAGCGTACAATAACAGTAAAGAACGCCGAAAGACGCTAAAGAATGCACGCACTCATAAAGATTTGTGACTCTGGCGAAGCGTTTGTAGTTTTTCATTTTGCTGTTTATTTTTTTTTTTATCCTTTCTTTTGCTGAAAACTTTCATTGCCTCAAGTCACTTGCAGATATGCGCACACACTCTCACACATACACAAACACATTTTTTAAGAGCGTCGGCATGTGGCAGAATGGAGCGTCTGGGGCGGGCGGGCGTGCGGCGGCATGTGACTGTGCGATTGTATCTGTTCCAGTTGATGACGCAAAGTGAGTGACGAAATGTAACAAGGATAATAACAATACAGCAAGAGATTTTCCGCTATGTTGATTTGCTGTCATCCTTCCTTCACGCACATATGAACAAATAGTTGCGTTTCCGTTTTTTATTTGTGTGTGCAAATTTTTCAACTCGCCGCCAGTGAGTGTATGAGAGTGTTTGGTTGTGTGGCTGTATGTTGTCTCGTCGCACTTCACGTCTCTCATTTGTTTTTGTTTGCGTTGCTGCTTTTATTATTATTACGCTCTTATATGCTTTGTTGTTGCTCTCGTTGTTGTTTTCGCTGCGCATTTTCCCTTTGTAATTTTTTTCGCAAGCAATTTCCTTTTTATGTTATTTTAATTTTATGTTATTGTTATGATACAATGAAATAAAATTAAATTGACACCGACGCCAGGCGTGCACAGCACTAACAGCCACACGCACCCACACACACACACACACATAAGCGCATATGTAGCACTCGCACCTTCACATAAATAGGCATTCACATAAACACTCTTATGGCAATAGAGATACACCGATACTGTGTAACAGTCTGACTGTGATACATAAAAATGATACGCACAGATAGATAAAGTAAATGGCAGTTGGTTTTGACATTTTTACTGTCGGTGTGGTATTTGATATTTGACGGCGGTGCGTCGTTAGGGTGAGTCGGCTTTGAGTGGGTGAAATGGTGCTTGGTGCCATTTTGGTTTACTATCTGGTGCTTAGCTTTAATGTGCGAGTCTTTTGAGTGAAATCTTCGGTTAAATTTAGTAACTAATTTAATGCACGGAAAATAAAGAAATCGGGGCTAGGAGGCCTTTACTGCTTCAATGGGGAGAATTGTGATTACTATTTGTACGATAATCCTCAAACGGTAATATTTATTTGTGTATTTGTGACCCCATCTTCTTGACTATGCTTGGAAGCTGCATTAAAAAGTAAAGATTTAATGCCATATCGATAAATTCAGTCATGGTAACTCATCTTTTTTTGTAAAGATTTTATTTTCAGCTCAATATCATATTTCGAAAGAAAATTGTCCAGTTTTGGAACCCACATTCTACAAATGAAGAATTATCTTTTTTACTTGTGATTCAGTTTTTCGAAAAAACTTGCTTATTCCAATAATCAACTGAGTGTTGTACCACCGTATTTTTGGAATTAATTTTTTCGTCTATAGCAAAGGAACAGAAAAAACGTTAACTTACGTTAAGAAGAAGAAGAAAATATAGCAGCCGTAGCTGAGAGTATACACGAAGACCGTGGAGAGTCGATGCGGCGCTATTCGCTACCTCTCGGACTGATGTATGGAACGACTTGGCGCATTTTACGTCGAGATCTTAAATTGAAAGCGTACAAAATACAGCTTAGGCAAGTACTAAAGCCCTCGACATTCCCAAGCGACGTCGCTTTGCTCTATGGGCTCTTAAAAAGTTCCAAGAAGATCCAAAGTTTTCGAGTCAAATTTTCAAATTCCTCGTTTTGGTCCGGTCGATTGGCCGCCAAGATCGTGTGATATCACACTATTAGACTTTTTCCTGTGGAGATATACAGCTGTTGATAGCTAATTAGAAACGCTCCTTTTTTGTAAGGTGCTGATAAGTTTAATGATAAAATGTTTTGATATACCGTTATTTATATTCCTAAAAGTCTTGCATTGTTCGTGGTACTCTATTTACCACTACAGAGAGAGCGAACTCTTTTGTAGTTGTGAAGTTGAAGTTCTGTTATTTTTTTCCCAAATAGTAAATACGTTACGATATATGTATAAGGTGAATTAAGTGCGACAACAGTTGTTTAAAGAAATAAAATTCCTCAAGAGGTTAATTTTTATTAATAATATTATTGATTTCTGATAAGGGTGTGTTTCAAAGTTATGATTTAAAATATATTAAAATGTATTAATTAAGTTTTTTAATGAGGAAACGCTGCAGCTGTACTCCTATCCTTCGCAGCTACATTTTTGTCCTTCGCCGATCTGGAAAGATGGGAAAAGAAACTTTGAATAATGTTAAACGCTCAAAAAAATTTTGATTGTCCTTAAGCATATACAGAATTTTAAAACTATTTCCAATGTTGCACGCAAAGAAAAAACCCGAAAAACTGCAACAGAAATAAACCGCAGAATTAATACTATCTCGCGAAGAGACCCTAAAATAGAGTTCCACTGACATTTTAAGAGAAATTCAAAGCGAATGCAATGTCCAAATATCCAATAGAACAAATGCCCGGCGTTTGGTCGAATCTGGACTTCACGGCAGGGCAGCACGCAAGAACCCACTTCTGACTAAAATTCGTAAAAATGACGCGTTGACTTTGCCAACTCTTATTGGTCTAAGACAACAAATCAACGGAGGTATATCGTTTGGAACGATGTAACAAAAATTAATCGCTTAGGTTCTGATGGCCGAAGGTATGTTCGCCGTCCAATAATTCAAGAATTTTATCTTCGCTATGTTCCACGCGTAGTTGAGTATGGTGGAGGATCAATCATGGTGTGAAGATGTTTTTTCTGGAATGGTGTAGGTTCACTCCATAAGATTTATGGAATTGTAAACATGGAGATATACGCCGAGATCCTAAAAAATGTAATTTTGCTATTGGCTGAGGAAAATTTGCCTGTCATAAGGAAGATAACAATTCAAAGCATACGTCTTAGTTAACACAAAAGTTTTTTAATGAAAATTCTATCAATGTATGGAGTCGTCCAGCGCAGACGTAAACCCTATAGCACATCTCTGGGCGATGTTAAAAGAGCCATATGCACTAAAAATATCCCAAATATGGATGTTCTTTTTGATGAAATTAGAACGTGCCATCGGTGCGCTATCAGGGTCTTATACCGTAAATTCGGAATCGATGTTAAGCAATATTAAAGTAAAAGATTTAAGCAACAAAATAGTTTTTGTAATATCATTATTTTTTGTTGGCAAAATATTTTCGTTTCTATAAGTAATTAGTTGTCGCACTGAAATCGTTGATTCCACATGTTTTTGTTAAAATCTTCAAAAAAAAAGAACTTTAAACAAAATTTTTACTATTAGAGTTTAAGTTTAACATAGGTTTCGATAAAATAAGTGATAATACAATAAATAGACATGCTTTATTGGAAAATAACATCATTTCCTTCAATGTAGGTGTCGTTTCTAATTAGCTGTCAACAGCTGTATAATGGCTTAAGTCTATGCGGAAAATCTCGCTTCGATTCAGACCTTGGGGGAAAACATCTCGCGTGTCATTCGTCAGTTACCAGTCGAAATGCTCGAACGAGTCTTCGAAAATTGAACTAAATATATGGACCACATGGGACGTAGCCCGGTCAACATTTTAAAGAAATAATCGTGGAAAAATAAATGCCGAAGAATGCTCTTTCGAATGATAATAAATATTCCTATTAAATTTGAAGTTTCTGTGTTTTTTCTTCGACACATCACCCATTATAATACCCTACTCAAGTACATTTCTTATAGCATGAAAAGGTATAAAAAGATCTGTATCTCGATATTGATGGGTCAGTTTGTACATTACGTTACGACATACATATAAGCTATAGTAAACCGATCTGAACAATTTCTTCGGAGATTTGGAGAGAGTTTGGACACAAATCCATGCAGAACTTCGTGAAAACATTTCGTCAAATACAAAAATTTTCCTTATAACGCTTAACTTTAATCGATCAGGTTGTTTATTTATATAAGTAAATTCTTTAGGAGTAAAGAACGTATACAAAATCAGATCGATATCTCATAAACGGAGAAACATTTTCGCATATACATATACTGGCAACCATTCTAATTCGACTCAGCTCATCATTATCATCTTTTACATATATAGGTATACATATTCTATAAGGTATCCGACATTTCTTCTGGGTGTTACAAACTTCGTGGCAAACTTAATACATCTTGTTCAGAGTCTAATAATGAAAATCGTAGAATCTAGTGAGAAAACGGCAAACTTTATTCGATTTGGGTTCTGTCAGGACAACGCTAGGCCACACACATCGATGTTGACTCGCCAAAAGTTCCGAGTGCTTGGTTGAGATCTTATGCAACCATCTTAAAGTTTGGAAAATATCATGTAAATCAATAAAATAACACTTAATTCGAAGTTGTGGATTTTAAATCTCAATCATTTTAGCTGTTTTTTATTAAACTTTTATGTTCATCTCGGATATTATAATTTCAATAGATCATGAAAGATATGTGATCTTTAGGACTTCTTCAAACGCTTGAAGAAATTTCATCATTCTAACGTTCTGAAACATTGCTATCATTGAGGTTTAAATGTTTTATTATTATTACGGTTGGGGGTTCATGACGCTTCATAAAATTAGTAATCTTATGAAGTGCCTATATACAACTTTGAAAATATCCTTCCTTGGCGTAAGGATTTCCAACAAAATTAACTTAAGAACCTAGTTCACAACATGGCAATAACAATAACATCAAATCTCTTCTCGAAAATAGGTATTATTTTTACAGAAATTCAAGATAACAGAATCAAATGTTAATATCAAAATCAAGGGTAAAGTTGTTGATTTCCAAAGCGATCTAATCGATGCCGTATATAACAATAATAGTCAAAACCAGCCATACCGGTACTCTTGGCCTAGAATGATCTTTTTTTACAGCAAGGGTGAAAATATAACGAGCTGACGTAGTTGGGATTGATATACAATAAATGTCATACAATTCTCACTGGACAATCGATAAAGATAGCAGATTCTAACGCACCAGTCGACATATAGATGGCGCCACCACGAGCGAACCGAAAACAAAATAATTGATATAAAAACCTTGAAATATGAATGAAGCTATGTCCGTTATTTTTTGGTACGTTACTCAAATTTGGCTGATTTTCAAAATTTCGAGAATGATTCTTCCAATCTTCACAAAAATTCTCAATGCCTTTCAAGGGTTTGATTAAATTGAACAAAGGATGATCACACGGAAAATGTTTAAACAGCCAATGCAAGGACTTTAATTGGTAAAGACAGGTTTGGATAAAGGAAAGAATGGCAGTAACAACAACAATGAAAACACTCGTACACAAATCGAGTAAGCAACACAAACAATGTTCGCAGAAGTCCAATTACTCATTTTCATTTACTTTCCCCACCATTACCGATTGTTAATCGCCTTTGCCTGTTTAGGATGGTGGTCCTTTAGGCGAACGGTACTTTCAGCTCAGCTTATTTAGTGTGCGTGCGTTCGCATGCGATTCGCCTGAGGACTTCTTTGCATATCAAACATCAGCAGTCGCCAGTCGCTGCATGCGGCTATCAAACGAAAAACCCAGCTTAGCCGTTCAACGCCAGCGTCAGCTACAGCGCTAAAGAGCCATTGGATAGGATAAGTTAAGGCCAACGTCCTTAAGTGTGACTTTGTTGACTGGTTGACTAGTACTCATGTAAGGATGGTCGGCGGTTATGTGCTCGCATGCCCGAAGCCCGCTTTTGCCGTGTGATTGTGAAGCGTGCTGAGAAGGCTAAACAAAATGATTAATTGCTGTGTGTTTTGATCGCATGACGCTCACTGGCTTTCGGTTGCTATGTATGCCAATGTTTGTTTTTTCTCATGCTAAGTGGTAGATATGGTATGAGGTAATGCCATATCGGTGGATATGAATAGAAGTTGCACCTTTGCTTTCTGTGTATGAAGGCGATAGATAGGAGATATGTAAGCCCCATCAAAGTATTTTCTGATCTCCAATAATCCATATATTGTAGCATATAGTTGAATATTTATCTTTAATCTGGCTTCATAGTAAAATGAATAAGAGCCCCAAATTTCACAATACTTCGTAAAAAGCTAACAACAAATTGATTAGAGCTGTGTTTGGAGTAATTTAATCGAAATAAACATGAATTTTACTTCGACGCAATATCAAGAGTCAACCAAGTGAGATCATACAATGTGACTTTTATGTAGCGTTGTTGGATCCTTTGAAAAATTAAATCGGGAAAATATGGCTTGATCGAAGACGAAAAACGTGTTGTCATCAAAACAATAGGAAAATTACTAGGTCTTGGCTTTGGCTTTCACATCCGACTATATTCTACAAAGAAGCTTATGCATGCTCCTTATCAATACTACGCCGCCGTATTTGAAGTGCTCGGCCGGCAATTGATTGGCCCCTTCCGCAACAAAATTTGCTTCAATAAAAGACTAATCATACCAAAAAAATTGCATTTCTCGATTTAATTGGTCCATTGTTGTATATAGTGAGGAAACTACATTTCTGCAGAAATAATCTCGTTTAATTAACGAGAAATCATATTTTATCAAAGAAGATAGTTTCCGTAATATATATTTTCAATATAAAACGAATAATAATTCTCAATCCCGATCAATAATGTTTCCAAATGAATGATAAAAAAAATTATGTAGAATGAAATGCATGATTTTGGAATGTAAAAATTCTATATGTACTACTTTGATCAAATTCAAAGGTGAATTTTTCGCGTGATCACATTGAGAGGTGATTTTTTTTCCATTTCATCACCTTTAAAGTAATCCCCTTCCGCTGAAATGCACTTATGCCAACGAATTTTCCAGCCATCATAGCACTTGGAAAAATGCTCCGTCATGATGGCCATCAGAACCCTCTTCGATTCAGCTTTTATATCCTCAATTGAGTGAAAACAGTGTCCAACACAAAAGTAAATGAGGCGAATGTGGTGGTTGCGGCACGATATTAGTAGAAAATGTGGCGAAATTATCGCGAATAATCAATGCAGTATGAGATGTTCAATAAATTCAGACATAGTAGAAATTGAAGAATTCACTTTTAGAGCCTCACAAAACACATATCTCCAATACTTATAAATATTTTGACTTGAAATTTAGCATAGATGTCACTAACAGTAATACCAATTTACGAAAAAAAAATTTACCGATTCGAAAATCACGCGAAATACAAACTAACAATTTACCTTTCAATTTGATCACAGTGTTTTAAACGATGCTGATCGATAGGTATATTTCTGAGCTTTTGTCTTAATGCGTAAAAATCAAAATCTTTAACTTGTGTCGTCATTATTGAAACCCCTAGGCAGATTTATTCTCCCAACTTAAAAACGTGTACATTTTTTCATCTTACATTTTCAAAATTTGCAACTTTAAATATTGTGTACCTTAAATAACAATGACTAATTAGTTTTAGAAATTTTCTTTCAATCACATACATACATATTCTCTTCTGGCCTCATATACTTCAACTTATCTTTTTATACTCTTGCAACATGTTGCTGATAGGTTTGTTCATCTAACGGTTGTTCATATTGCCTAACACTAATCGAAATTGACAAAGTGTTATATATATACATATATATAAATGACCAAGATGACGAGACGAATTGAATTCCGGATATCTACCTGTGCGTTCCCACCTAACACCGTACATATAGACTTTGCAAACTTTTTATTGAAAATATAGGCCAATTTGTGAGTTTCTATACTATAACTCAGATCTAATCCTTATCTGATAATATGCCCGTGTGTCAAAAATTGGTTGAATCGGATCAATAATTTTCTTAGTCCCCATATACCTAATAGAATGCTTTAATAATAACTATTAATGGTAAAAATAGAAAAGGCCTTACCTCTTATATGCTTAATATAAGAGTTTCAAACTACCGGTTAGCCTTATACCGTATATATTGGTCAATATGTAAGACTCCAACATTACAACCAAATCCAAACACACTACACAATATCTAAACTTGTCTTCTGCCAACAGACCCATCCACCATTGCACGTTAACCTCAGCGTGCCAAGAAACCTTGTAAAAGCTTTAGCTAGGGATGGCAATGGATTCGCATATCATAAATACCGCTAAAGAATAAACGCTTTGAAGAGAAACTGAAAAATGAGAAAAAACTCGCCTGAAAATGTTTTGAGAACGTTGTACAAAACTATAAATCGGAAAATTGCAAAGCCTTAATAAATGAAATTGTAATGTCATATAAGGTTTTGGAGTGTAATGTGTCATTAAAAATACATATGATGGACTCTTGTCTATATTTCTCTCCAACAAATTTGGTGCTGTGGTTGGCGAACAAGGCGAGAGGTTCCATTAGGACATAATTTTAAAGGAGAAGCGTTACCAACGGGGAAATTCCATCGAAACATTTCCATAAAGGAGAAGCGCCAAATACGGAATGATCTGAACAGACCTGTTAGAAGCCCAATATTCATGAACTTAATTGTGTTGCTATATTAAGCAATAGTTTCTCCAAATGTAGCTGTTGTTTGTACTTTTTATGAAAATAAATATTTTGATATCACAAAACAAACCTGACGTGTCAGTTTTTTCATTGAAATATTATGGTTTAGTGGTCCCAGTATATTTAAAATTTGACATGAGTTTTCTTGTCGACAAAAAAAGGTGAAATTTTGTTAACCAGTGATATTTAATATAGCAATTATTTTAAAAAACTCTGCACCTTCATATACATATGATTACCCTTCAAGTTCGCATGTAACATATGTGAGTCTGTGTGCGTGATTCATTTAGTCATAATAGGTCTGCTTATATTAGAGTGGACACTTTTATCCTATTAAATCCTCTAATGAGAAGGGTTAAAATTACGTCCACGCAAATGTGCGCACCACCGACTGAGTAAATGGCTATAATCGTAGGCGAATCATTTCGCAAAAGGAAAATGAGAGAAAGAGTTGAAGGCCAAATTCACCGCATCGAACGAGAGACGAAAACTGAACAAAATACAGCGAAATACGAAGCTGAACAGGACATTGTGGATCATGCGATAAAAAAGGACATCAGCGCACACACACAACCAATAACAACAACCTGAGTTACTTAGTATATACTTTGTGCACACATGCATATTCATATATATGTATACTAAATATATGTATTCACTAAGCGGCAAGTCTGACTACACAAGCGGCAGAATTTGGGTCGGATGAAACAAAGTTCCTGAAGGAGAGAGAGAGTAGTTATTGGTGGCAGATTTTTGTGAAGAATATGCTAGGTTGTGGAAATTAGTGCTTATAATTTGGAACTTTTGCCTTTTTTCGAGCATTTTCAGTTTACTTTATTTTGTTTTTTCATTTTTTTCTTGCAAAGGATTAGAGTAGTGTACACTGACCAGAAGTGATGGGATAAAAGGATAATGCGGGCAGGCTTTGGACAAACTTGAATAACGAAAACACAAAAAATGTGTTTAACATTAAAGTGAATAGTTTAAAGGAAAATAATTATTAGAGTTTGCTTAATTCATAGGTTGAGCGTTTTGGGGCCACCGCAGGTGGAGTTATTTGATCTAAAACCTTTTATTATATTTGTTAAATAGCAAATAACTTGTGCTTCACATTTTAACATAAAAAAGGACATAAGATGCGAATCCTTAGGGGAAGAACTGCTTCAGTCCAGCATGGAGAAGACCGAGTGCTGTGTCTTATCCACACTTTTTGGAAACTATATTTATAACTATAAGGTGTATTGTAATTTGGATAAACTGGCATGTCTGCAACATAACACCAAAAATCCGAAAAAATTACTTATAATCGAAGTAATAAAAAATATGTAATCATCATTTAGAGAAACAATTAGTTACCTCTACTTCCTGGATCATAGAAGGAACCCTTGCCATCTCAAACTAGGCGGATAGTCACGGCCTAAGTACCAATCCGGAATCAGAAATATGTTTTGAAAAGAAGCGCAATTTATTCGCCCCCTTTTAAGGGTTATATATATTGAACTTTTAAACTCTTATAAGTAAATATCATGGAGTTATCCAAAATAAGAAAAAACAATTGGAGCAGGGTTTCCAAAACCTTTCAAATCTGCAACTCCTACAGAATAGCCATTGTCCCAAAGTAGGATTTACGACCCCATCCGTCTCATACTAACATATGGTGTGGTGGGTGGCATTATCGAAAGAGTTAATCTCTCGGAACAGATGCAACGAGCATGCTAGCTGTGGATTACGAGCGCTATAGAAACAACATCAACAAACGCTTTGGAGCTTGTCTTCGATATCCGGCCAATACATATTCAAATAAAGTTAGATACCGAAAAGCCTCAACTTCTACCATTATCAAAATGGAATTAGTAATATTGTAGGGTTACTCACACCGTTAAGATGGTGATTAGACGCTGGATTATTATCTTTAATGTCCAGCCTTTATCCGGATGAAATGGTATATATTATTACAGCTCTCAATGCTACAACTTAAGAAACATTGTACAGCTGGCGTTAAAAATAGGTATGTTACCACATCCAGTGAGTTGCTGGATATGACTAAATTTGGTTACCACCCAGTATCCAAAATTAATTACGTAGGTTGCTATATATATTTCTGGCATAATAATGTAAACAGGCATATTTATCAACGAAAATGGTTTTTTGTTTGTTTTTTTTTTTAATTTTTTTTTTTTATTTTTTATTTTTTTTTTTTCGATTGCTGATTTGTTTCGGGCTCATACGCATAGATCCATGATTCGTCACCTGTGTCTTTTGAAGCACCGCGATCGTATTTTTTCAGCATTTCTTTACACCAATCCACACGAGCCTTTTTTGACCGATTGTCAAATTGTGCGGGATCCAACGAGAACAAACCTTTTTTACGGCCAGGTGTTCATGCAATATCGAATGTATGCTGGTGGGAGAAATGCATAGGCATGCCTCTATCTGAAGGTATGTTACATGACGGTCTTGCAATATCAGTTTTCTGGCACAACGGCTGTTTTTGGACGACCTTCACGGAATTCGTTTTTGAGCGAGCGTCGGCCCCGATTGAATTCGTTGTACTAGTTTTTCACAGTGTTATAGGAAGGTGCTTCATAGCCATACAAAGATTTCAGTTCATCGATGCACTCTTGTCGTGATAATCCACGTCGAAAGTTGTGAAAAATGATAGCACGAAAATGTTCACGAGTTAATTCCATTTTTTGGCCGAGATGAATTTTTTAATTTCCTGTAAATAAAACAATTCAGGATTAAATGACAAAACGTTCTGAGTGATGTTATGCTAAAAAATGTCAAACTTTCCAATGGAAATGTCAGGTTGCAGCTGGCAACACTTAGTGTTGCCCTAGGCCAAAATATATATAGCAGCCCTCGTATATTGTGAGAAAAATACGAAATTACCGCTAATGCTATATCTTACATCAAAATTTATAACAAAGTAATTGTCTCAGATAAAACTAAGTTTTATGTTAGAAAGGTACAATCTCGATATTCCCATCATGACTAGATAACTAGATTTACAAATTCGACTTCATTGGTCCAGTAAAAAAGAGCGTTTATCCGCATTTTTTTGCTTTGCCTAGGACAGCTTTAGAATCCAGCTGCTCTTGAGCAAATTTCATGAAGGTCTCAAGTACAGGTCATTCTTGAATATAGGATTTTTCGGGTTCTTAGTAATAAATACTCAATTTAATATGCTCAACACATCACTGAAAAATATGTTTTTTCGTGGATATAATATTGGTTTACTTAGTAGTAGTACTGCAGCTGATGGATCGCAGGCCAGCCTTTTTGGTGGAAAAATAGTGATCAGACCTTAGCAAATCACATATAAAATATAGATATTTCCACAGCAGCATACACCGGTGGCAACTAAACGCTTGTGCCATACAGAAGACTCTGACATCAGTATTTCCTCAGCTGACAATTAGCAGTGAATCTCCACCTATGCCTGCCGCATAATTCAAGAATTCTCATTTCACATAAGCTCCCAGCATACAACAACACATATGCATTTATGAAATTGTGCACAGTGGTATGAGTAACTGAACACGTATGTAGTCGTGTAAATACACTCGTGTGCCACCAGACAAATCGCAGAGAAAAATACGCAATTTAAATGCATAACACACATAGGACATGCCTAATGCCAATAATAGAAAAGGAAAATCCTATCACAAATCCTGTCAACCATGCTGGGGCATAAGCTTAGCGGCGGGGTAACGAAGCAGATACACATGCTTGCATGTATATGATGAAAAGGTGAAACGAAATGCAGGAAGCACAACGAAGCAGAGGCAAATAGCCAAGTAGAAACCCCACAGAAGAATATGGAAAATAATATACAAATTCATGTGAACTTTCAGTTATTTTATATTTCCCTTTTTGGATTTTTTTCACTTGCTTTTTCGTATGATTCAATGCACCTTTCCACCACTCCGAGCAAAGCCATGGCTCTAGCGACAACGGTATTGGCAAGTTGGAGACATTTTGTAGCAGATTAAGTTCCATTCGCACATGGATGCTGGGCTGAAATATGAGAAATGAAATCGCACACACGCACGTATATACGTATACATAGATTTATATATTGGAGTGTGTGTGTTTGCACACTGACAGCGATATCAACATATACGCACACATGTTCGCATAATTGGAACATCCTGTGCGTGAACTTAATATATGAAGCGGATATGAGTTAGCACGGGGCGCGCAAAGTGACACACCCAGCTGGGAATTGTGCAGCAAATATATCAAGAAATTTAGTGACAAAATCAAGTCTTTAAATTAAGTGCGGAAAGTAAGTCTAGAAATTAAGTAACTACTACAGCAAAAAACTGATCTACCCCCAACAGTTCAATAAAAGTAATTCGACCTCTATAAATAGTTTATAAAATTAAAAACTCTTTTCCACGAAAAGTATCTGCTTGAAAAAGTCCAAACATCGCACTGTTTGATCTTCTTTGTACAACTAGCAACTGATCTACATAGTTTCATCGCGATATTTTGGTCAAAACTCAAGATGTCTATCTAAGAGTGAAGCAGATAAATGGAAACGGTATTGAAGCTTGGCAAAGGTATTGCAAAAATTTATTAGTTTTCGTTAGTAAATCCTTTCAATTGGCAAAAAAAAGTTTGCCTTACAAGAACTTGAGTTTGGTCGATCAGTTTGTATGACAGCTATATGCTAAAATGACCTGATCTGAAAAAGTTCGGAGTTTGCACAGTTACCTTGTGCCATAATCCCTAAAGACACCTTGTCAAACAAAAAGATTGTCTATACAAGAACTTGAATTTGCTCGTTCATATATTGTACATATACATATCCGCGATTTCAACAAATGAGCAGCTCCTGCAAGAAAAAGAAAGAAGTTTGAGAACGATATCTCAAAAGCTACAGCGCCTCAACTGTATATTCATATCTGTATATATAGGCAGACGAAGAATGAAGTGCCTTTTTTTTCAGAAGGCTCATCAAGAGATCATTTTAAGAACGTTTTTCATTAAAATTACTTAAAATCATTCAATTAGAGCTAAGGCTATAGTCACATTTTTGGTTATCATGCATAAGATGGACTTTACTTAAGGGGTTACACGGGTTTCCTCGGGTAGAAAACAGCCTTCTTCCAAATTTTTTCTTACATAAAAATTAAATATTTTATTAGATTTTTTTATTGTTAGAAACGTACGCTATTAACAAATTTTTTTGGAAATTCGAAGCCAATTCCGGTGACTCCTCGAAAAAAGATGCGATCAAGTGGTCAGGATAACTCCTTACAAGATCATCTAAAATGAGTTTTAGTTAAAACATTAACTTAGAATTTGGACGAAAGAAAAACTATACTAAAAATTGTTTTTTTTGGCAGAAGTTTTTACAAAAAAATTAAAATTTCAATGATTTTTTTTTTTTCAAATAGTTGTAATCGAAAAAAAATCCTTCGTCCAAGTCTTTATGAATTGTATCTCAAAGGCCTTTGTAAAATTTCATGAAGATCGGATCAGTAGTTCTCAAGAAATCTTGCCGATCAACTTCAAAAACACAGTTTCGAGAAAAAGGCGTTTAAAGACAGCGCACTTAGCTAGCGCCTAGCTAGCCTCGAGCGCACAAGTACTCAAGGCTGTATCTCCGAAACTATTACTCGGATCAACTTGAAAATTTAGGTCAATATGCTAGGTGTTGTAGAATTTAATAAGATAACAAAAAATAATAAAGTTTTTGAAGCCCGAACACCCATGTAACCCCGTAATCCAATCGACCATTAATTTAATTGACCCGTTTCCCTGAGAGAATTATCACACTTCTTGCAGTTCTAAAACGTGCCGTTAAATGATAGTTGGGCGTTTTCTTGGCCGACTTTGTATTATTGAATACATGAGAATAGTAGTATATCGAGTTATATGTATGAGATAACATTAAAAATTTTTAAAGAGACAGAAAAGAAATATTGTCATTATTTTCTATATTTTCCACTTATTTCACGGCATATTTGATAAAATAATAATGGATACTACTACCAATAAATTAACTAAAACATAACTAGCAATTGTTAATAACACGACACTAGTTCGTCTGACTCCTCGTACCGACAGGGTAACTGCGAGTATCGTATTTGCACGCAACGAAGCAGTCTTTTAGGGGCAAGCTTCCAGCAAATCGCTGAACGTGTAGGCGCTTATGTGCGTGTATATGTGTGTCTTACTCATGGGCAAAATTATTATATTTCCATACTTCTTTTTTATTTTCTGTCACACATAGCTTATGATTTCTGAAATATAGCATTAAGGGCAGCATTATTGGCGCGACGGAGATGCCCAACTGCGGTATGATATGGAAGCATAAGAAAACAGCGAATGCTACACGTTTGACAGCGAAGTAAGGGACAATATTCCAGTGATGCTGTTGTTATTAAAAATGTGTAATATGCTACTTTTTATTGTGGCACCGTGTGGGTGTATGTGTCGCTGGATATTAATAAATTCCTTTAAATGTGTGACGCTTGGATTCCGTTATATGTGTTGGTCTTCAGCTCGATTTGCTTCCTTTTTTAGTGTTATCTTGCTTCAGGTTTTGCTGTGTCTATATTTTGCTTATTATCGTGCACGTTGGTGTTTTCGTAGTTTTTTATTGAACTTAATAATCTAATTTCGCAGAAATGAGGTGAGTGGATTTCTAGTAAGATTCGTTTCATTCGTTACATTCTAATTACTATTTACAAGCTTAAAATTGAGATTTAGCATTTATAGATCAGTAAATATTTTATACTACCGAATTTTCCAATAGGAATTATAAAATTTCTAAGTGTCATTTCGGCCATTTTTCATATATTTATACCCTGAACAGGGTATATTAAGTATGTCACGAAGTTTGTAACACTCAGAAGGAATCGTCGGAGACCCTATAAAGTATATATATAAATGATCAGTACGTCGAGCTGAGTCGATTTAGCCATGTCCGTCTGTCTGTCCGTATGTCTGTCTGTCTGTCTGTCTGTCTGTCTGTCTGTCTGTCTGTCTGTCTGTATATATACGAACTAGTCCCTCAGTTTTTAAGATATCGTTTTGAAATAATGCAAACGTCATTTTCTCTTCAAGAAGCTGCTCATTTGTCGGAACGGCCGATATCGGACCACTATAACATATAGCTGTCATACAAACTGAACGATCGGTATCAAGTTCTTGTATGGAAAACTTTCACATTTGACAATGTATCTTCACCAAATTTGGCACAGATTATTTTCTAAAGCAACAATGTAATCTCCGAAGAAATGGGTCAGATCAGTTAACTATAGCATATAGCTTCCATACAAACTGAACACATAGTTACTAACAGAAATGCATCTGTGAAGAGTATTTAGCTTCGGTGCAACCGAAGTTAACGTTTTTTCTTGTTTTTTATTGTATTCAGTAATGTTTACAATTTTATTATGAACAGATATACACAAGAAGAATATTTACAAATTATGCAAAATTAAAAATTATCACGATTACTTATCGTTCTCCAATTGCAATTTTTCGTGCGCTTTCGGCATTTTATATCCGAAATAATTGTCCACCTGTGTCTGCTATCCATCGAATTATTGCGAATTTCGACCGTACACTTTCATTACATAATGTTCAAATGCCAATAAGACAAATAACCACTCTAGGTAATGAAAATATTGCTGCCGTTCAGGCAAGTATTGCCGAAGACCGCAATTTGTCGATTCCAAGACGTTCTCAAGAAATGGGACTGTCTCAAACCACAATCTGACGGACTTTGAGAAAGGATTTGGTCTTGCATCCGTATAAAATTGTTCTCACTTAGGAACTGAAGCCATTGTACTAGCGTAAACGTCGTGAATTTGCTGATTTTGCATTGGAACAACATTAAAACGATAAAAAATTTTGTTTAAGAAAATCATCTTCTCCGATGAGCCCTACTTTCATTTGAGTGGTGCGGTAAATAAACAAAACTGTCGATTCTGGTGCGAAAAAATATACAAATTATTCATTACCATTACATTTACCTCAAATGACAGTTTGCTGAGATTTTTGGTCTAGTGGAATCACCGATCCTTACTTCTATCGAAATGAAGCTGGTGACAACGTAACTGTCTGTAGAGAGCAGTGTAGAGCGATGATAACCAACTTTTTATGCTCGTAATTGGAAGAAGATCTCGTCAAAATCTGGTACCAACAAAACGGAGCAATGTGCCATGCAGCACGCGCAACAACAGAGCTAATGCGAAAAAAAATTGGAGATTCGATTATTCAAAAAAAAGTGACTTTGAGTGGCCTCCGAGACTTTTCATTAAATATCGATATCGGGATGTAAAGATTCCATGTAGCTCATGTATGTGAACAGAATGTCAATAAGCTTAAAGTGAAAGAAAATAGAAGTATATCACCAAAGAGCCAACCCGATTATAACACAACCTTTGAATCCGGTCGATAGTAATATAAAGAATGAAGTAGAATTGTTCTACGCAGTACCCTAAATAAAATAGTGTAGTAGCTTCTAATTATTTCTTTACGGCTCGAAGAAACCTAGGCGTAAAGAAATGAGAAGTTTCCTTCCACAATTTGTTAATCCCGTGTATGTTAAAACTAAAACCCTTCCAAGAGTTCCATCGTTTAAAACAAGCTATAGAAACTTCCTAGCAAGTAGAACAGATGCTTGAGTCCCTCTTCTTCTCTACTTTCATTGAAACCATCCGTTTACGCGTAAATTGTTTTAATAATGCTTTCAAGCACACATTCTGGATAATCACACTGTGGCTATAGATGACTTAGTTTCACTGTGGATGCCATTGCCAGAAATTCTCAGCTTATTTGTTGTATGAACGTGAGCAGAAATAAATGGTGTTAGACATGTGGTTTTGAAGAAGAAACAAAACGCATTTAATTTATTGTTAAAGCCAAGAATATAGCTTTGTTAAAAAGAAAAGAAATTACCATTATGTTTTTAAAAAATATGGTCCAGCGGTCTTAAATCCCACGATCTTCAAGGTTGGCCACGCGTTCGGCATCACTTCGTGCACGAGTTGGGATTTGTAAGCCCACAAATCAAGATCATTCTGCAACTTTTTCCATAAAATAGCAGGGCACAGCTCCAATTGTTGCCCGCGGTGGCGGATGGACTCATTTGAGTCTTCTTCGATACTCTACGCCACAACGGCGTCTTCGGTGTGCACGACGGTACGGAGCTTCTGTGGATGCACGTTATCCACTAGAGCAAACATGGCCGAACCCGTTCTATGGTTTGCAAACGTTGTTCTGAAATAATTGTATTAATTTTGAAACGGCAAACCAAACTGAAGATAAATCTAGTAAAAGCAAATCGACGCCGAAAAAAGTATTGCCTCATTAAAAACTACACACCTAAAAAATATCCTTTAAATTAAGAAAACCAAGTATGAAACACTTTGAATCATCTTGAGACCCCGCATTCATTATTGGACAATATTCAATCGAACAGACCATAAAAATATACCAGACGTGGCTAAGAATGTACACGAAGACGTTGAGAGTTGATTCGGCGCCGTTTGCAGTCGTTCCATGCGACTTGGCGGATTTAACGTCAAGATATTAAATTGAAAGCCTACAATATACAGCTTGTGCAAGAACTGAAGGCGCTCGACCTGCCCAAACGACTTAGCTTCGCACTATAGGCTCTTGAAAAGTTCCAAGAAGAGCCGACGTCTTCGGGCCAAATTTCGGTCAGCGATGAGGCTGAAGAGCAAGCTGCAAAGATACAATAGTTGTCATATCATCCAGTAGAAACAACGATTTGGTGTGGTTTAAGGGACGATTGAGCGACCATATTTCTCCAAACATGATGCCGGTGAGAATGTGACCGTCCATGGCGACCATTTTCACGCCATGATAACGAACCATTTGATGCCTGAAATTAAAGCTAGTGATCTCATCGACATTTGGTTACAATAAGACGGCGGCACTTAACACACATCACATCAATCAATGATTTTATTGAGAGAACTCTTTGGTGCGCAGATAATTGCAAATTTTGTGCCGGTCGATTGGTCACCGAGATCATGAGATATCACACCGTTAGACCTTTTCCTGTTGGGATTTGTAAAGTCTAAAGTCTATGCCGACAATCCCGCTTCGATTCAAAAGGTCTTGGAGCAAAAGGTCACGCGTTTCATTCGCCAGCTACCAGTCGAAATGCTCGAACGAGTCATCGAAAATTGGATTCAATATATGGACTATCTGAGACGTAACCGCGACCAACATTTGAAAGAGATAATGTTCAAAAACTTACCATAAAGTTCTTTCGAATGATAATAAACATTTCTCTGTTTCTTCTTTAAAAAAATAGTAGGGCGAAATGGAGCACACTTTATATAAACTTGAAGCATTCTTTATGCGAAGGGGCACAAGAAGGTCAACTGGAAATGCTCTATTTCTTTGAACCAAATCTGTTTAAATGGATCGTTTTCTGAGCCTATCGCTAAACGACTTCGAAAGACCAAAATGCTGAAGTCAGCTTACAAAGTTTACCATAAACGCTATCCAGTCAAGTTTAAAGCAGAAATAAATCAAGCAGGACAAAAATGATACTTCGGTTGCATCTAAACTATTATACCCTACACAATTAAAATGTCGTCAAGGTATTCCAATAAAAAATTGTTCATAAAAGGTCTTGGTCTATAGTGGTATGATTTCGGTGTTTTGATGAGAAAATGATGTGTGTAAAATTTCAGATCGATATCTCAAAAAACTGGGGGACTAATTCGCGTATATAAGTACATATAAACAGACGGTTGGGCGGACATGGCTAAATCGACTCAATTCAGCAATTTTATCATTTATTTATGTAATTTACAAGGTGTCCGACGCTACCATACGGTATGAATCGAGTATACTTATTAGGTCATAAAAATATACCAGAGTTCCAAAGTTATTCTTCTACATTTACCGAAGAGCACTTTAATTTGGCTTAATTTACCTTTGAGATAGAAGTTTTTCAATTTTAAATAGTATACACAACGCGAAACCAAAATTGGTAGGCAGGTAAATGGATACATATACACATGTACATATATATGTACAAATATATTTCTCTCATAGATTATTTGAATCACTTTATTCCAAGCACTGATCCAATGATTCATGATGTGGTAATGTTTCGAGATAAAAACAGTAAAACATTATTTCAGTAAACGCGAATCGACTATTTATGTGTGTGCATATATACAAACATATGTATATGATGCATATATCTACATATGTATACATATATTACATTATTTTTTGAAAGTGTGGCAAGCTTGTACCTACTCGCATTTTGCATAAAACACATTACATTAAACCCTTACGAATTAATGATATTCACAATTTTTTACAAAAACACAAGCATTGAGAAAAATCACAAAAACAAAACAACAAATATATGCATATATGTGATTACACACATTCATAAAATGGTGATATCGGTGCATTCAAAGCATTTTATCACACAGCGCTTTCGATAAATGCCATTTGTCAAGTCGGTGTACACAAGCGGAGCCAGCAATAATCATGCCAACAACAACAGCAAAGATCACGCGAAGCATTTCAAAAAAATATGAACATCAAAGTAAATAGCGCCATGAATGGATACGCGCCACATAACGGTGACTGTAAAAAGGCCATGCTAGAACGCGCCCACTGCTGTCTGCTTTTGTTTTTGCTGAAACAGCGTGATATCCTTTACCGTTATAATGGGATTATGCGCGATTAACGCATTGACATGCAACGGTGTGCAATTGAATTTATTATTGAGGTTCATTTGGTGTGAAAAAGTTAACGCAAAAGCAAAACAAAGTCCAAACGTAAAAAAAGCTACAACAACAATATTATTATTTTATATACAACTAGAATGGCAAAACCAAATGCACGTTGCAATCAGCAACTATCACAAAAATGCAACTGTGTGGAAGCAAAAAGAAAGGTTAAAGCTAGTGGAAAGTGGAAAGCTAAACAATGGCTAATAGTGGAAGATACCCCCACGTACAGGAACAGCCATGCATATGTTGCTTTTGGACATTTTCCATAAAACCATGTAAGTGTACTTTGACAATGAAGAATCACAGTTCGCAAGCAATAAATGGAAAGAAGAAAATAACAGTATTTTAACCATCAAAATCGGGCTATCGAAAATATAAGAATGACATCTATTCGCAGTGAAAAGTTGAACTTGTGTGTTTTATTAAAAGGTGATCCATTTCGAGGCTTCCTAATTTTTTAAAGAAAACATATAGAGACTTCAAATTTAATAGGAAATGTTTATTATCATTCGAAAAAACATTATTTGACATTTAGATTATCTCTAACAAATGTTGGCCGCGTCTACGTCTCAGATGGTCCATCCGTTGAGTTCAATTATTTCGACTGGGAACTGACGAATGACACGCGTGATGTTTTCCTCCAAGGCCTGAATCGAAGCGGTATTGTCCGTATAGACTTTAGACTTTACAAATCCCTACAGGAAAAAGTCCAACAGTGTGATATCACACGATCTTGGTGTCCAAAAAAAAATGAAAAATCGCAAAAAAAAAAACTTTACAATTCGTATTCGGCGGTTTCAGGTATAATTCTAAAAAAGTCAATCAGAAGATATCATCTCTTTGTGGATTTCAAAGCCATGTCTACATTTGGTATGCCCGCTAATCTTCATAAGGTTATGAGAAATGACATTGAGCATAAGAGGACACTGACATCATAGGTCTTAAAAACAGAGCCGTAGGGAAAAAGGTTGGCCTTAATACCTAAAGGTCACACACGAAGATTTCCCTCGCCGTCCGCATGACCGAAGAGTATTGAAGAATAATTATGCAACCACGAACTGTATGAGCACTACGCCGACATTGATATACTGAAGCATAGATGAAAAGCTCCTTAAATTCAAGACCCACATGGGAACTACAGCACCAAGTGGACCAAGGGACTTCGCAAAGGACAGAAGCAACTGACAAAGTTTTGAGCCAAGTGCCAGAGAAGCAGATTGAGAAGATATAAAAAATATATTTCATTGAAGTGGTTAGTATTCATTTGATTTATCACGGTATAAAAATTATTCTACTCATAAATACATATTAAATAAAATAAAAAAAAAATAAAAATCTACAAGCCAATTAGCATTAAACACCTCTTTGCTTTTATTTCATACATACATACAAACGCATATGTTTACATACATAAAAAGTTATCCGCTTGTACGAGTACCAGATATTTAAAGCAATGCAAATTGTCGAAAACCAAAGCACACCACCGACTTCAACTGTTTACAAACATTAACACCAGTGCAACACAGCGGTAATGACACAACAGCAGTAGCCACCACCAAATGACTACCAGCAACACCAACAACCATTAGCACAGCTGCTGGCCGCGCTGCTGCAACAAAATCAAATGAAACCAAGTGCGGTCCGACTGGATGTGATGCTGGAGGCAATCGCCTACATTGACTTTGCCAATTGAGCGTAAGTGTAAATGTAATCAACAACAACAACAGTTATAATACCAACAACAAGTGCAAAGTAAATCAGTAAAAGAGGGTAAAATTTGTATGCCGTTCCCACCAGGGATGCGGCGACAACAGCAGCAGCACAACAGTAGCCAACGCTTAACAGACGCTTGTCGGTCGGTTGTTGATTGTTATCGCAATATAAACGCAGACACCACCGCCGATATGTTTCCTTTTTTTTTGTTTGCTACAACAACAGTGATGCCACCACTACAACAAGCATTTCTGTTGCTGATTAAGTCGTAATTAGATTTAAGGATATGCCACCAGCGGTGCACACCAACCAAGAGCGACGCTATGATGGATTTCTTTTGCGACGCACGGACACACGGACGCTGCACTGCGACTCCCTTCGGTAGGGTGGGGGTAAAGCGTAGCTCTGGCGGGCAAATGCACAACGCTGCGCGCTTGCAAGCGCGTTCTACTGGGAGGGTTGTGTTCAGTCGTACTCTGATTACATAATAGTGCTTACCCCTATGGATTGCTCAATATGCTGCAGCCCCCCACCGCACGAGGCTCAAGGCCGACTTTCGCTTATCACTGCGAGCGCAAAGAAATTTAATCAGCGTAATGGCGTGTTTTCCATGCGCCAGACTTTCGACCGTCTTGCAACGGTGCGGGCGTAAGACGACACCCTACGTGGGGTTTGTGGTTGTTGTTGTAGGTATTGTTGTACCACTGTTGCAATAATCAACGCTGATGTCGTCAAACATTTACCTATTAGTGCGACGAAGCCTTAACTCATACATTTGTAGAGAGACACACGCACTCACACATGTAAGTATGCGACTTCCAGCTCCTGCTTATTCTTATTTCTTTACTTCGAGCGGCTTAGGCTCGCACCGTGTCGCTGGATTTATTGCAATCATTAATCTTATTTCGTTGTGCTTCCGCTGAGCGGCATTGAACTAAGCGCTATTCGCACAAGACAGTGCGAACCCCTTGTGAGTGAAAGCGTGCGCTCAGGTATACTCTGCAACGCTCTGTGTAAGCGCCTGTGGTGCGTTCTACGCGTTTGGCGCTTAGTTTCATGTTGTGCACTTATTAAATTCCTGCCATTGCATACTAATATCGCCACGATTGCACAATTCTCCTTTGATTTTATTAATTTATTAAGTTTTTGTTCTTGGTATAGTTTTTCTTACCCTTATCGCTATATGCTGACATACTTAGGTATGTACTTGGTTGTGGCACATCGCAATTTGGCAAATCTTTCCCTACCAGCAGTTAATCGTAGCGGGATTACACACTTAATACATGGAACACACACACATGTATGTTTTGCGCAAAAAATTAATTTGATTGTCTTTTTGACAGCAAACAGAGATTTTTTGCTAACACAGACTGACAATATATCCTTACATGTATGTACATATATATATAGTTAAATGGCGTCAGATCTCCCTGTTTCCCTATCGGTAATTATGGTATTTCTGGAGAATATGAATATTGTCATTTTTCCCAGCCTCTGCAATCAACTGTTAGATAGCATGTGTGTTCGCGAAGACATCATTAATCACCAGCAACCTGGAAGCTTGGTACAGCTTCGTATTTCATAAGTAAAATCAAATCCACGCCAATATTTTGCTCGTGAGAAATAGTTCATCATTCAGATTCGTGGAAGTGCAAGATATTGAGTATCTATAGCCGCTTTTTAATTTCGTAATTAATATTAACGGGTATAATGGGGTATAGTTATGCTTCTGGGTAAGCAGTTACAGTTGTAGGACTATACCCAATCCCTACTCTTGCGTCCTGGCCGCACACCCTGGAAATGTGAGCAACTCTTGTGTAAGATGCGACAGCAAACCCGTGTAGAGTCTGGAGTCATGACTAAAAGAGAGAAAGCTTCACCGGGGCCACTCCAACATATTCGGTGTAAAAGTCTCTATACTACTAGTCTAGCGAAGTTATGCGTTGGGTCCGGCCCCTAAATTGGAATGGAAGCTGGTTGATGCTCTAGTAAGTGTAAAACTGACCTCACCGCCGTCCAAGAAATGATATGGATGAAGACGAGTAGGTCATTGTAACATTTACTACAGCGGCCATATAAAGGAGCGCAAATTCGGTGCGGGATTCGTGGTGGGAGAAACACTCAGTCATCGAGTCCTGGCATTCACTACGGTGGATGAGCGTCTAATTTTTCAACATAACACTGATTTGTGGCCAAGCCCCCGGCGGAAGGAAAAGACAGATGTGACCAAAAATGCCTTTTATGAGCAGCTTTTTACGAATAGCTTCGCGCAAACGACGCATAATGCTCAAATAGTATTCTTTATTTACTTTTGCCCGATCTTAAGTAATTCGTTGTGCACTACACCTAGATAATCGAAGAAAAATTGACCTGCTTGGACATGTTTTTGGGCTTCGGCTCACCTTTGGCTATATATTCGGCCGATTGATCATCCTTTTCTGGGTCATAAGAATAGATCCAATAATCAGTATCGCCAGTAATACATTTCAGGGCATCCTGGTAGTCTCAAAATATTACTTTACAGAAGTTACCGTGACGCTGTTTTTCGAAACAATTGAATGATTTTGCAAACAATCGTGCTTCGTTTCTCTTAGGCCCAGATGATATTTCAAAATGGTTTTCACTGATCCTTCCGCTAATCTAACGATGTCAGTAAGATCTCTGACTGTTAATCAGTGATTCTCAAGCACCAATTCCTTTATTCTTTTGACGTGTCGGAACGGGCGTCCTGAAGATAGTTCGTCGTCAACGCGTTCTCGACCCTCTTTGAATAATTTGTATCAAACAAAAGTACATTTTCTCTCGACAAACAATTATCACCGAAGGCCATTTCCAATGTTCTGAACCTTTCGACATCAGAAATTTGATTCCTCACTCAAAATTTAATGGAACTTCTATGTCAAATAATTTTACTCATCGTAAAAATCGCCGAATATACTAAACACTAATTATCGTTTTTATGTAACATTTGGCGCAGATGCCACTGACAGTCATACAAACCCAGAAAAAATATATTTCGACGATTGGGTTTTCGCGCGAAATTTAAATTAAAAAGTCTTACTATTTTTTGCCCGCAGTAGTATAAATAATTGAAATTTTTGTTTCTGAGTCGGCGTGTTCTTAATATTAGCAAATTATAAATAATTTGGTTATTCACCATAGATCACATATAAATTCTTGTATTTTGATCGGCATTTGCACCTTTTTAACAATCACCTTGATGAGTTTCCAAACATTTTTGGTAAACAAGTAAATAACTTAATACGGTTCTAAAAAACCCGATGACTTTTGTTTTGAAAGAAACATATATTTTCGAAAATTAAAATTGTAAGACATTACACGAGCATAACCGGTTGCATTAACTAGATCAATAGAACCTGCATACACCTTTATAGAGCAATTCAAGTGATTTCATAAAGGCACGCGGTAACACATAGTCTCTTCACCTTTGAACGACCGATTAAATGGTAATTACAAAAACAAAAAGCGCCAAGCTTTAATATAAACACTGCTTTTAGTTGCGCAACTCTTGTGACCTGCTACAATTACATTAAACACGAAATCAATGTGCATAATCGCAATCCAACGTGCGGCCAAAGCTGCACGGCAGCAAAAACATTTCATTTTGATAATTTACAATTTGGAAAAATGCCAAAGTTAATGCGAAATTCATGATTACAAAAGCGTATCATGACGTGTGCACGCATGCAGTGTTGGAAACACGCGTCGCGAATACACACGCAAACCAGCGCACGCACACACACACGCACATATGCAGATTTGTATGCATGTGAGGCGCGCAAATGTGCGAATGCACAGATAGATATTCAAAGGCAGGCGAGCAGTTACAAGCAGTCGAGGAGCAAACAGAGAACGAACAAACGAATAAACAGACAGCGGGAATGAAAGACAGCAGGACAGGAGCGTAGACAAGCAGACAGCCGCATGGACGGAGAGGCCGACGGGCGCACAGATAAACAGCCAGCAAACCTACAGTGGGGTTAGGGGAAGGTAGCGGGAGCAATCCCATTTACTAGTATAAATTTGGGTGAGTGTGTATGTGTGTGTGTGTAATTACCGTTTTATATCATTTCAAGCGCATCCACCTGTCTCTGCCGTGCTCACCGCTCTCCACCATCACTGCCACACAGCTGACGTACAAATTGGCAGCGCTTTGCATTGCGTAGTTGTCGATTAAAAACATTTTATTATAAACATGACTTCACAGCGATTTTCCACAATTTACAAGACAAATACATGAAGCGCAAAACAATGCAACTATGTAAGTGCAAAATGAACAAATAACAAATGATAATTAAAAAACATTATATTTACTTCTCGTGCATTACGAAGGGCGTTCGAAAGTATTTTGTATCATGACCAATATTTTACACAGAGATCCTGGCTAAGAAATTCTGATAGAGTCAAACATCGAGGAAAGAGTGAAGGAGGCATCGGTCGCCCTCAGTTGAAGCCAAAAGGAGTTGAGCGGCCCTTATCAGCATTTTTGGTGCACCAAGAACAACACCAACAATGACACTCAAAGCTATTGTACAACTTGCACCCGTGGACATAGCTGGTAGGTATTTTACGTCGAAGGCTGCTATTAGACTTAGGTAAGCTGGGTATAAGCAGACCCCGAGCAAAAACACAGTGAAATTTACTACAACTTCGGTTGCATTCCTGAAGCCTTCCGGCTCCATCACTATTCACACACTAGCATGGAATCCATGGCATCGATATTAAAAGGGATGGCAGGAGGAAGAGTCTTCTATCGGGAGCTCTGCAATTACCTTAATTTTAGGCTACCAGACCACTTTAACGTCATTTAAGGGGAAGAGGCTGCCACCAAGGTACTGCTCCGAAGTGGAACCTCATTCAGCGAGGCTAGTCAAGTAGTACATGACCTCATTAGCAACAGCTTCCAGCTACAAGCTTTAGTCGGTGAGCTTGCTAGGGAGGGCACCTCTACCCCAATTTTATCGGGTTGGAAGCGAGTCAGTTTTCCAATGTCTTTTTGCGTCCTAGCGCTGGACTTATGGACCTCCAGTATTGACAGGCGCTGGCAAGCAGCCAGAATTTGTGCGACTTCGGGATCCTTCTGGGTAGCACAAAGAACAACTATCTGTCCAAGTGAGATCCATCGATTTTTGATCAACTCAACACGACCTAACCAAGAATATCCATATTATCAATAACTGTTCTAGGTTTTGAAACAACTAATGTTTATTGATCTACCCTACAAAATCGAAATATTTAACTTCGAACTTAGCATAGATAAAATTAGAATGGTACGCTGATGAGCCACGCATAGACCAGTGCTTAGCCTAAGCAATGCCGAATGTAGAGCCGTCATGTAGTTCATGAGAAGTAATTATTATTCAGAACGCCCGCGTTTGGCACGAATTTCAATATGTTCTGTGACCTCACTAACGACACCTCTTCGAGTGTCTCATACACCCAAATGTTTGAAACGTTGCCATGGTAATGCGAGGCAAGTGTACAAAAGATGCTCCACTGTTTCTCCAATGCCTTGTTCTCGACAATTCGCCATTCGGATAAAATTCTGCAGATGTATGTCATCACCAGACTGTGACCAGTGAGTATTTCAATCATGAGCCTATAACTTCTTCTATCAAGTGTGAGTAAGAACTTTGTATACTATATACTTATCTGATCTACTGTTTCGCACATGACACCCAGTAGAAGGTCGCTTGCTGCTGTCCAGCTTTGAAAGACGTGGTTATTGCCATGGTTGCTGCTTGGCTGTCTAAGAATATGTTAACTCTGGAGTTGCTGGGTGCATTGGAATGTAGCTCCACGGCTTTCCCAATAGCGAAAGCCTCTACTTGAAGTACACTGCAGTATTCTGGCGGCTTAAAAAGCTGACTGTCAGTATATTCCCGCACCAACCCCGTCCTCCATTTCCATTCTGTCCGTTCTACATTTCCCATCTGTGCAAGTGCTTAATCTCTTTCGCGTAGGTGCCGTACCCACAGTTACCATACGTAAAATCTCCTACCACCAGTACCCACATACATACCACCGCTCCTTTTTCCTTTTATTTCAAGGATAATGTCAGATGATGTATGTTTTACCCTTAAATTTATATGACAGTTAATCCACATATGAGATCAGAGTCGGATCTTCGAAAAATAATAAATATCTGTTCCATTTCAAAATTACTGGCCCGACTTTGAAACCTTGTAGCTTTTGTTATATAAGCTTGACTGGAAAATGTTTCACTTCATTGCCCATATTTTTAAATAAAACGTTATTTTGAAGAAACAAATTTCGATTTAGGAGGTTAATTTCGAAAAGTGGATAAATTACATTTTTACTTATAAGTCATTGATGACTCAATTTCTCGAAAAAAATTGGTTTGGTCCAATATCCAGAAGAGCGCAGTTCAGTATAATCTAAAATTGTCAAGATGATTTCTTATGAATAGTTTTTCTATGGCTAATAACTGGATTCCCTAATAATATTTTCTTTTAATTCGTAGATTGGGTTAACGCCGTTTTAGGCAGGAAGGGATTTTCACGGCTTTCCTATGTGAACATTACTTTTTGGAGGACATTCTAAATGAACTGAAAAGCTCTCGTCATCCATCGATCCTTAAGTCCAGTAATATTGTCTATTTTCTTGTTCGATGTAGTCGATGACATGGAAATCCCAAAACTGACTAAACTTTTCAGTTTAACTCAACCGTTTATCGGACTATCAATTGAACTCACATATGTATTGATGCATGCATGTTCCATCCACGATCCCAAATCACCCCAGAAACTTTTTCTTATTGTATTAATATATAAAGTGAAGTAGTGTTGATCAAAAGTCAATAGTTGCTAGTTTGGTGTTTCAACTCAAATGTATCAGAAACGTTACGAAAAAATTCCTATACATTGAAGGAATTAGCAGGGAAGCTAACATATACACAACTCTCAACCCTTAAGGTCTTTGGGTAATAACAAGAAGACTGATCAGACGTGCATATAAATATTGGTTCGAATGTCAATTGGGTCTAAATAAACTCATAGAAACTTTTATAGAAATACTTGGTAGCGCAGTTGGGTAATTAAACGTTTATTTAACCGCTAGGTGGCTTGCAGGGTACATTTCCCTCCACTGTATGAAGACATGCTTCCGAGATGGAAACCTCTTTGGTATATAAAGTATAGTGCAATCTAAAAAACCTCTTTGCAATACAAATATATAGCGCTGCCTAAAATTGCTTGCCATTTAATTTTAATCAATAACAATAAATTAGAGCAATTTTCAATAATTCCACTTAACCCAGCTGTCAACAATTCAACTTTTCTCAAGCACTTTAAAAGCGTGCTTTTCCCGCCCTTGTGTTTAGTCAATATAATAGCCATGAGTTTCATTCTCGATTTTTTTTAAATAATTTTTTGCTTGCATTATGAGTCAAATGAAATCGCTTAGAAAAGTTCATGTCAAAAGTTAATTGTGTGCAACTGAAAAACCTGCCAACAAAGCTAAATCGGTACGTGGCAAGTTAAATTCCAATTGACCTCAGCACGCACATTTGCAGCTTAATCGCCTTAAAGTAGACTTTGTGCGCCTTCAATTGAGTCGCCTAGCACTCTAGAACTATTGCACTGCACAAATAACTAAACCTAATATACTCTAATATAGAATGTGTAATAATAATCCATAATTGCGCGAGCTATATTATGCACGAAGTCAGCGCAATGCGACAGTAATTTTGTATTAACGGCGCACACAACCCTTTGCCTCGACCACATCGCTTCGGCGAAACACTTTTGAGACATGCAAGTCGCAGCTACACCTTGTGGCATTCATAAATATTTCTATTCGTATGCACTTTTTGTTGCTTTTGTTATTTCGATATTATTATTTTTATTTCCATTTATGTATATTATCGCGCATTGCTCACTCGAAAGGTTAGAATTGTTGGAAATTGAGCAAAATTGCTTGCAGCTCACAATTTTTCCACAATTGTTGCACGCTTTGGTGCAGCCACGTTCGGAATTGGTTCGATCGCATTAGGCGCAGTTGTGGCAACTAGGGTGCAGCAGCTGTCAGAATTCACATGTCACTTAAAGACAGCACGAACGTGTCTATATGCAATGGCACGCCAGCACCACAAGGTAGTGGGTTCGTTTTTGGTGCACCAGAGATAGCGCTGGAATAACTAACTTGCACCACTTTCACCTAGATATGACTACAATGCGGTAGTCATGCATGAGAAATGCATGCTCATTGCTTTTTGAAGACTGTAAGAAGACTCTGAATGATAGGTAACATACCGTTGGCTACGGTATTCTAAGGCGAAAGTCTACTAACGGGGTTTTCAGTAGGGACGCTACAAAAGTAGACCGATATGGACAGCATATTTTTTCCCGCTCTTTTGACACTTCTCTTCAGTAAGGTTTGCCATTTCATCTTGGAAAGATATACGATCCAACAACGAGTGGAAATTATTTAAATTTACAACCGAAATTCGGAGCTAGTGGCCTTAACTTTAAGAGCGCTACGTCGAATTTATGGTCCTCATAATCGTCCTGTCAGATCGACAATTGAGCGTCTAGTGGAAAAATTTTAATGCACAGAAAGTCCCTGTAGCGTCGAGAATATTGCTGCCGCTAGTGCATCAATTCCGGAAGACCCAAATCAGTAACTCACATGTCGTTCTCAAGCTTTGGGCATCTCTGTGCCGCCGTTGTGGCGAATTTTGCGAAAACATCTTGGCCTACATTCTAACTAAATCAAAATAACTCAAGAACTGCAGCTGCTTGACTACCAGAATCGTCGTATGTTCCCTGAATTGGGCTGAGCAACAACTTGAAAATGATCCAGATTTTCATCGAAAAATCATCTTCAGCGATGAGGCTCATATCTGGCTTATTGGCTTCGTCAATAAGCAAAATAATAACGCACGGTTCACCAACAATCCACATGTATTCCATGAGTCAACACTGCATCGAAAAAAAATTACGGTTTGGTGCAGTTTATGGGCTGGCGGCGTCATTGGTCGTACTTCTTTCGTGATGACCAAGACCGGCACGTTGCTGTGAATGGGAATGGCTATCGCTCAATGATAACCAAATTGAATGATATGAACTTCGACAATATGTGGTTCTAACAGGACGACCGCCACAAGCCACTCAGCGAATGTCACAATCGATTTATTGAAAACCAAGTTTGGTGAATATGTTATCTCACGAAATGGCCCAGTCAATTAGTCTCCTCGGTCGTTTGATTTGATCCCGATAGACTATTTCCTGTGGGTCTACGCCAAGTCAATGGCCTATGCCAATGAGCCAGTGACGATTGATGAAGCTCGTACAAATATCAAACGTGAAATTGCAGAAATATCGGCTGATTCACATTTTTCGCACCCGAGCACATTATTACCACATAAGGATGGACCGATATTTTTGGAATAATAGGTGACTTGTAGAGTTTGGTCTTTGCTTGTCGAGAGATGACTTTACTTTTTTTACCTGTTGGCAAGAGTAATTCTGGCTTGGATTCCCAAACTGATATTGTTGTTGGTGTTGATAGTGGTTCCAAGATAGATGAAATTATCTACAACTTGAAAGTTATGACTGTCAACAGGGACGCGGGAGCCAAGTCGCGAATGCAATGACTGTTTGTTTGGTGACGGGAGATATTTCGTCTTGCCTTCGTTCACAAACAGACCCATATGCTTCGTTTCCTTGCCCAGTATAGAGAAAGCCAAACTAAGGGCGCGGTTGTTGATATCATTGGCGTACGCCAGCAGCTGTACACTCTTATAGAAGATTGTACCGTTTCCATTTAGCTCTGCAGATCGTATTATTTTATCTAGCAATTGATTGAAGAAGTCAGACTCCTTATCTGAAACCTCGATTGGTATGAAACGGCTCGGTGAGGTCCTTCTGGACTCTGACAGAGTCTGGTGTTGCTCAACGTATTAGCTTTGCGAGGGTACAAAGTTCAGGTAAAGCAGCAAAGAGGCAGTTCATTTTCGCGCTGTCGAAGAGATGGAGTATGTCGTTCTTCCACGGTAATTGGCGCAGATTGTGGACTCCCTTATTTTGTGGATTAGGCAGAAGACACTTCCAATCGTCTGACATGCTCTGAAACATAGCCGACAATCCATCGGACTCCGCCACTTTGCAGTTCTTTTGACGGGTAATTGCTATTCGAACTTCTTCATGGTGGAGTAATGGAATCTCTGCTCCATTGTCATCCATTGTGTAATGGGGTTCATCATCTCCATTATTACCCTTTCACTGCCGTTCAGTAGACTGGAAAAGGGTTCATTTCATAACTTCCGTATGCTGAGAACATCACTCACTATATCTCTGTTTGGAACCTACGAGAGTTTGCTCCAATCTTGAAACCTTCCGGTAGTCGTCGTATCGCTTCGTAGAATTTTCGAGCATTATTCCTGTCGGCCAGCTTCTCAAGCTCTTTATACCCACGCATTTGGGCCTCTTTCTTTTTTTTTCTGCATATGCGTCTCGCTTCCTTCTTCAACTTTTGGTATCTTTCTCATCCCGCACCAGCTGTTCTTTCGACGTTTCCGAAAATCGAGTTGAGTTTGTTTACAGGCGTGCTTTTCTGTACAGAGGCGTGCGTCCCTTCACAAATACAAAATATTTCTTACACAAAAATATTTTAAGAAAAGTGATTAAAAGGGTTTTGAGCAATAAAATAGAAAATATCTTTCTTGAGTAGATATCTGTATTGAATGAAATGAGTAACGGTAAATAGTATATTGGTTTTGTTCTGAAGATTATGTGACACACATGTTTGTTAAAATTTTATATTCACTCTCTTAGAACTGATTATCAGTTAGAAAGCACAATATTCTCACATGTCTCCTTCCAAATATGTCTTATTTTCCGTTGTAATAAATACGACCTCATTAATATGTTGACAAATTAGGTCAGTTATCATTCAGAAGGGCCATAAAAAACGTTTGACATTGCTTCTGCTTTTGTTTACATTATCGACAAATAAGGTAAACGCCCCTCAATGACTGGCCAAAGGCTGAAAATAATGTGTATCTAAGTCAACAGGAAATGGCTTGCAAAACACGACTATAGTTAGCCACAAAATCGGACCAATAAATTGGTAGAAAGGAACTCAGCTTTTTTTACTCGTTGGTATAACTGTATCTCAGTACGTGTAAGCACAATCTAATTATTGCTAGTTCTCGCCTCTTGTACGCGTATGAGCTTCAATTTTAGCTTTTTGCTCCAAATTTTCGCAGAGCTTTTTCGTTTTCTCTGTAATGCGTACTAGGCGGGACGGGCTGTGCCCACACATTAAGCGTTCGAGCCGCATGACCCCCATGTACAAAGTGCCGCCGATAATGACGTCAACGCAGCAGAAGCATATTTCATTATGTTCGGGTGTATATAACTATATGAGTATTTAGTCCGCACGCTGTGAAAATGTTAGATGACGTCAATTATTTCACCGCCAATGCCATTGACGCCACCAGCGACACCGTTAGTTTTCTCAGCTCACTCCACCGTCACAACAACGGCATCAGAGAATTGATGATTTTGCTGTTTACAAGTTGCTGATTTCGCTCAGATACTTTATGTGCGTTTTTTCCCCCCTCAACAATTTTTTCCTAACGCGAACGCATTGTTGTAGTCGATTGTTTGGCCATTTGCTTGATTGTTGAACTGCTTTCCGCTGGCTCAGCAATATTTACCGCGTTGCAATAGCCAACAACGGCGATGAGCGCCCGCAGCAGCATCAGCAATTTGTGGGCATCATTTGCCGAGTGACAAATTTGAAGTGAAATGAGTTAATAATTCAACACACATACCATACTGTGTACATATGTATATATTTATATGTGTGCATGTCTGCGTTGCGTGATGACTATTTCAGCCGCTCAAGCTCTCACGTTTCCGAACATTTTCAACCATTTCACAATTGTATGTAATCATATTTCCACGGTTTGAGGCTTTGTATGTCTGTATGTGTAAAATATTATATAGGTATATGTACATCCACATATTCACCTTCACATGTATGGTGCTGATCTGCACCCTGCTAGCTACTTTCGTTTCGTCTTTTTTTCTGCGATTTTTATTTAAATTTCTCTCTTTTGATGTTCCGATATGCAAATTTTGCTCATATGAAAACTCATACGTGTGAATTATGAGCTATGTATGAGAGGAGAAAGCGTTGAAATGCTCATGAGTTTTTTCCTTTTTTATCGTGTTTTTTTCTTCCTTCATATTGCCCGCAATTTCGCATTTCATTTCATTGCTATCAGTTTGTGAATGCATATAATTTAAATGGATACTGCGGTGGAGATGCACTTGCGTAAGCATAAGCGATTACTAAGACACCCTACAAATGGTGAAAGTCAAAGATGCTGCCAGAAAATGCTTCAGCTCAGTTGAGATCTTTCTTGAAAAGTGAGTTATTATGCCCAAGTGTCCGCACTTAAGCCATCATTAAGCCAATACTAAGTTTCCTTTACAGTAGGAAAATTGTTTTATCCGAGAGGCTAAGTTCATCTGTGGAGAGAACTATTTTCAACAACATGAATATGTCCACAGGGAGAAAAAAGTTCAAAAGGCGAAATTACGCGATTATAGCTGAGTTTACAACAGCACGCCTGTCATTCTTCCTTTTCGCTGTGTGGAGCCAATTGGAGGTTTCAAGTGCACACAGGTCCTTCTCCACCTGGTCTTTCCAACGAAGTGGAATTTTTCCTCTGCTTCCCCCGGCGGGTACTGTGTCGTATTATCAACCATTACGACGACATGACCTTAGCCGAGGTTTTTTAATTCGCTGAAATATGTCAATGTCGTCGTATTTCTCGTACAGACCATCGTTCCATCGACTGCGGTAATCGCCATTGCCAATGTGAAAAGGACCATAAATCTTCTAGAGAATCTTTCTCTGAAAACTCGTAACATCGATTCATTAGATGTTCATCATCCAAGCCTCTGCACTACAGGACGGTGATGATGAGTGGCTTGCAGAATTTGGTCTTTGTTCGTCGAGAGAGGAATTTACTTCTCTATTGTCTAATCAGTCCAAAGTAGTACCTTTTGGCAAGAGTTATTCTGTGTTGGATTTCGAAGCTGACGTGTTTGTAGGTTGATACTGATTCCAAGATATTCGAAATTATCTACGACTTCGAAGTTCTGACTGTCAACAATTACGTGGGAGCCAAATGGAGAGTGCGACGACTGTTTGTTTGATAACAAGCGATATTTCGTCTCTCTCTCTCGTTTTTTTGTTATTCGATACACTTATGAGATAGTAGCGGTGAATTCGTTATCAAAAGAGATACATCTAATAACGAAGTGTGGGTATACACTACTTATGTACGTTAAAACCAATAGCGCTTTGACCTTGTAAATATTTACAGCTTTCTTGCTACTCTATCTCTTATTCACTTTTAGTACTGTGTTTCGTGGCGATCTGTTGTTAGAAGAGAGAAGAATAAACTCTTTGTCTCTAAAATTATGAAATGATATAAAAGAACCGGGTATGTACCTGTAGTGCAATTACAATCATATTGAATTAATCACTGCTACTTAGGCGAACTAAATCCATCCCATATATCATTTTCCTTGAGCTTGAAGAGCATGATTTCTATCCCCCAAGACGACATTTTTTTCAAAACCGGTTCTTGGCAGGCAATCGAAATCCTTCGACCATATTTCTGCTATGAAAAACTTAATAGCGCCGAAAGCAAGAGAGAACGCTATCTCTAGAAAGTTCGATCGTAAATTTTCTCAAGATCTTTTATAAAATATATACTTTCTTAGTAACCTCATCAACCCTTATTGAATTTCGGCCTTCCAGATAATGCCTTTTAGGCGCCTCTGTTACTTGCCTGCCTTCTCTAAACTCGTACATCAAGTTTCGTCACTGCTACTTGGTTATTCCACAGAAGATGCGGTCTATGGTACCTCTCTGTCTTTTACCACCAACTCTCGCTTCATGACCAACTTTTCGCTAAAGCGTCATTATTCATTCTCACAACATTACTCGTCGTTTGTCCGGTTAGGATAGTCGCCATCATCAATTAAAGACCCAAAAATTTTACGAACGGCTCTTCCCTCGAAATCTCTAAACGTCAGGCCATTCTTTTTTGGCCAAGGCCGAAAGTATGTTATTCATTTTCTTTAAGAGGGTTCTACATGCTAAACATCAGCAATTCGCAATTGTTATCCCACGCTGAATCTTCAGGCTGACGCCATTTTGCGGTGAATAGCGGTGCCAAAATAAACGAAGTTCTTGATTGCTTCGAAAATAAAGTCTCCAGCTACTAGCTCATTCCCTTTAACATTCTTGGTTGATAACCAATACATATTTCATTTTGCTCTCATTAACAGCTTAGCCCATTGGCAGATCTCAGCATGTAGCGCACAAAGAAGTCGCATACGAACGACAAAAGCGCCTCTGCTGGCATTTTTATTTGCTGTCACATATTCTTCTGAACCTTTTTTCCAACACTCATACGCCACGTCGCTTGCCTCATGCAGCAATCTCAATTGCTCATAAGGAATGCATGCAACTGAAAAGAAACGAAAAACATGCATAAAAGACGAAAACGACAACGCGGAACGTAAATAAAAGTAGCTCTTTTGGAATTTTCACACCAATTCCTCATAACACGAAATACGGAAGTGTGGCAGGGTATAGCAAAAAATAAAAACAAATAGTTGCAGGAAATGCTGTCACTCTGAAGGACCTTCAACGTTTCCTTACCAACTCGACGTGCCGAAATATGTGGCATAAGAAATGATGAAAAATATGCGACAAGGCTCCAAAGCGTGCGCGATGAGCTGCGAGCAAATGTAAAACTGACTGTCAAGCGCACGGATGAAAGCGTGTATATGATTACCTCCGTCGGTGTGTGCGTGTGTTGCTGGCTGCTGCTGCTGCTGGTAGCCCAATTTAAATATGCTGGCGCATATATCATTCCAGTTGACAGGACAATTCTCTTATCTCGAAAAACGCAACAGCCAAAGCCGCAACAACAACAACGACAGAAGCGATGGCGATGAGTTTTCGACCAGTGGGCCAAAGTTTCGCATGAAGCAACTACCGCAGCGAAATTTTGTTCAGATTAATTTAAAAAAAAATTAAAAGAGACTTAAATGTGGTGAAATTCCGTGGCGCTGGCTTTTTTAATCACTCTGGCAACGCGAATGCATATAGAATGAGTACACGGATATTTCGAGTAGTAAATGTACTAATATATGTGTTTTCAGACGTCTTCGCTCAAAATTCATCAGTAGATTTGACAAAAAAAAGCACACACCTCCGTATGACCTCGTAGTTGCTCAATAATGAGACCTTCAATAAGATTTGTATGCATCTTAAATAAATATTTGAATAAAATTGTTGGTTATGGACAGGTAAAATTATATAATTTCGAAACAAAATGTTTCTCCTAATCGAAGCAGTATCTCTGCAGGCAATCTCAAACTCTATACTTTTGAGATCGATCAGTAGTACGGATTCACTAGCCAAATAGCACCAATTTTTATCTAAAAAATTCCATAAAAGTCAAAGAGGCCTGATCCCATCTTCCTTTATAAGTAAGATACATGTTATTTATAAAATTTGGCTTCCAAATAATGTTGACCTTTATAATTTTCTCTTTAATATCTGCCTCGTGGTTCAGCACCGACTAAGGAAATGGCAATTGTCATATTTGAAAAGATATTGTTGAAAACTATATAACTTGCTAGCTGAGCAAAAAGTGGCAGCCAGCAAGCTGACGAGATCAGATTCAATGTTTTCAATGAGTCCGCTAAGAAAGTTTTAAAATTATCGGCAATGGCCACTAGTAGCTGGGTTTCGCCTATGCCTCAAGTGTTTTCGTATAGTGGTGGCAAAAAAAGAGAAAAGTCACCTAAACGATGTTTGGTATCTCTGAATAGTCGTTGTTAGACTTCTTTAAAGAACCATCACCAAATGCTGCCGCCGTTCTACAACACAAATTTACATAAGTATATAAGCCATTGGATATGACAATGGACCCATTAACAGCGGCTAGTGTAGGAAAGTATTACGACTGAAAAGTGTATCTGATATCAGTTTGAGGTTTTCAAACTATTCTTTTTATAAATCAAACGATTTATGTCGAATTTATATATGAGGATATGATCCCACCTCCGAATGTATAGGCTCATAGTAATAACTCTAGGCTTAAACAAATCAAACGAGAAACAAGTAAGGAAGAGCTACTGTTCTAATTTCATCTATTTTTGGCTAGAAAATACACTAATATAAGACAAAGATTTTTTATGAATTTCTTTAATATTTCTTACACATAAATAGAGGTTATGGGAAGTATTGATCTGATTCAACCCATTTCTCACACAATTCCAATAATAACGGGTGATCCAAGTAGAGGTACTTTTTTCAATACCCTTTTGTCGATACATCACGCGTGAGTCGTGTCAAGCTGTCATATTATTTTTGTTCAGCATTGTTTGGCATTTCATCATGTAAGAACTTACGCCTCAAGAACGTTCACACATCGTTCATCTTTGTTACAAAAACTCATCTTCTGTAAAGACTGTATTTCACGCGCCTCGCTCAACTTGGTCAATATAGTAATCGGCCTAAGGTGCGTACTATTCGCAACACCACTATCCACCTTGAGACTCAGCATTCATTATTGGATAATATTCGACCGTATAGACTACGTCCAGCACACAGTGAAGAAAATTTAGCAGCCAAAGCTAAGAGTGTACACGAAGACCGTGGAGAGTCGATTCGGCGCCGTTCGCGGAAACTCGAGATCTTAAATTGAAAGCGTGCAAAATACAGCTTGTGCAAGAACTAAAGTCTCTCGACCTTCCCGAGTGACATCGCTTCGATCTCTGGGCACTTGAAAAGTTCCAAGAAGATTCAACTGTTTCGATAAAAATAAAAAAAAAAACTAAAAATTTTATTCAGCGATGAGTCCCATTTCTGGAGCTCAATGGGTACTGAAAAAGGCAAAATTGCCGCATTTGGGACGAAGAGCAACCTGAAGAGATACAAGAGCTGCCTTTTCATCCAGGAAAAAACGGTTTGGTGGGGTTTATGGGCCGGTGGAATCATCGGCCAATATTTCTTTAAAAATAATGCCGGTCAGAACCATTTGAGACTAAGCCGAGGCCAACATTTGAAAGAGATAATATTCATAAAATAAATGCCAAAAAGTATTCTTTGGAATAACAATAAATATTCTCCATTAAATTTGAAGTTTCTGCCTTTTTTCTTAAAAAAAAAAAGTGAAAAAGCTCGAAATGGATCAACCTTTGTCGCTTACAATTTTTAACTTAAGCCTTCGTTTCTGTCTCAAGTTCACTTATTCTGTCAGCGAAAATTCATGACGATTATTTTAATATTCACACCCCTCCAATTGATTTCCATATGGACTGCATTGCTAAATGAAAATTAAATTTCTACTACAGCAAATGATTTCCAATGCAAATATCTACTTCAACTACCAATAGCATTTTACATTTCCTGCCACATCCGACGACCCCTTGCGCTCCTTACACTTTACGCTCTTCTAGGCCACTCAACACTTGTTTATGCCATTGAGTTTTAGCAATTGAATTGATTAAAACGCAATTCGATTAGCAACGCTTTGATATAATAAATTAAATTTATTTACCAGCTTCTCATCAGCCACACACACACACATGCAGACGCATACATATGTATATGTATGCAGCCTATGCGCAGCTATGCTATTAACACCACATAAGCGGCTGTGGAAGTAAAAACAACATTGGCACTCTGATCGCCGGGCTGCTCAAACGACACTACCCACAAAGGCAACGCGGTGATATCCCTTTGCACCTCACACACAAACACACCCACCCGTGAGTACTGTGAGGCTGTCCTGCGGTGCGACGGCCCGCTGCCTTGACGTGGCACAAATGCGGAAGGTTACGCAATTGCAGAATTGCTGATGGGGGAATTTCTTGAAGCGTTGAAAAATGAAAAACGCGGAATCAATTTCCGCAAAATGGAAATAATATCAACGCCAGAGTAAAGCTTAGCGCTGTGCGCTGCGGTGTGATGTCATGGCTGTGTGTGAGGTGGAGGGTGCAATATTTGTACCAACAGGCCGGTGCGCGTGCAGCAAGGGCAAGAAGGCAGCCGCGATTGAGGCTGGGTCACCGCGGTGCCTTTTTACCCGCAACCTTTGTTTACATTTTTCCTATTTCGATGCCTGTTTTATTCATTGTTGTTGGTACTTTAAATATTTTTTTTCATATACACACATACATACCTACATATATTGTGTTTTTTGTGCTTTTTGCATGCGTAATTCATTTTGTAGCGTACGCGCCTTTGCTTAAAATAACAAAATTACGCGCTGCCAGTGAAGCGCTCAAAGTCGCGGGTGTTGGGCGGCATACAAACAAATGTGTGTGTTTGTTTGTGTTTGTAGCGGGAGACGAACATTCTTTCCTGCATTTTGTTTTGTTTCTTACTCCGTTTTTTTGTTGCTTCATTTTTTTTTTAATTTTTCGTGTTTGTTTGGCAGTGACAACCATTAATCATGTCCTGTCACTGAAATGTATGCATGAGAGGGCGATGGGCGCACACACACACGTACCCACTAAGCATATACACATATACATACATACATTGATTATATGTATATTCGTTGAGCGCACCCAGTTGAGCACCCACGTCATCTCCCACTGTGGCACGGCAAGTGACACGCGCCGCGACCCAAAAAGAAAGTGTCGCGGCTGTGTCTTAAGCAATGTTTGCATAGTGAAAATGCAATTTTCCCCACTTTTTTTAAAGAAGTAATGAATTTTTAAATGCACGCCAGTTGGTTGTGGTGTGATCTGCCAATCCAGAGGCATGTAGATCTACGCTTACAGTCAGAGAAAAGGCTACAAGAAAATTATGTTACAGTGTGGGGTTTTATGTTTGGAAAGCCGCCATAGACTATACTACAGGGTTTGTCCGGAAAGTAATAAGACTGATTTTCTTCCGCCGCGACTGTACTTCGGAGCATGCATGCACCGACTGGATTCGATAGAGGGCGTTCCTAGCTAATGAACGAGCGGCTGGTCAGTTGTCTCCGAGCATCTGAAGAGTCAGGACAAACATTTTCGCGCGACGTGTTTCTGTGAATGGTGCAAGCCGAAAGTGCAGCGTTCGTTAGAGCGCGATTAAACTCTGTGTGAAACTCAGTAAATCTGTGACAGAGACGTTTGATATGATCAAGTAGGCTTACCCAGATATTGTTTTAGGAAGAAGTGGTGTGTTTAGGTCGCACCAGGCTTTTTTGGAGGGCCGGGAAGAGGTCGCTTATGAATGAGTAAATCCAAAGTGAAAACGACGCTCATTGTCTTTTTTGACACCAAAGGCATCGTCCACCATGAATTTGTTCCTCCTGGACAAACCATCAACGCCAAGTTTTACGTGAAAGTCCTCAAGAGACTCAAACGAATTGTCAATCGGGTCCGACAAGACATCGCAGCCGATTGAAAGTTGCACCACGACAACGCGCCGGCTCACACCGCCTTTCTTGTGAACAGCTACCTAATCAAGGCCGGCATCCAACGCTTCCGCAACCGCCCTACAGCCCTGATGTGGCTTTCCTGGACTTTTTGTTGGTTCCTTGCCTGAAAAGGCCGATGAAAGGGGTTCCAAGCGCCATGCACCTCGGCTCTCATAGCAATTCCGGAGAATAACTTCCGTGACTCCTTCAATGCTTGAAAATCGTGCTAGCAGCGCTGCATCGTCATAGAAGGAGCCTATTTTGAAAGTTTTTAAAGAATTGTAACAATTGGTTGAATAAATTTTTTTAAATCGACTCAATCATATAATATAATGATTTCAATTTTTCTAAGAAACCTTATGCTGAAGTTTATGAGTCATAAATAGTAAATATACATATGTATACAAGTATATAAACTTGTTTGGATTCCGATTCTCTGGTTAACGTTATACACCTTAAGGCTTCCCTGTTCGGTTGCACCCGAACTTAACCTTTCCTTACTTGTTTGATATAACTTCATTTGAGTTCCATACATGCGACTGTACAACTATTGCATTCGACTAACATACATCTTAAGACCCGAACACTTTTTGTTATGGTGTGGAGAATTAACTTTAAAATCTCAGTTTCGTGATTTCATGTTACTAATTGAAATGTAGTATTCAGACTATTGTGTTTTTTCTCTGAGGAACCAATATAAATCTTACGTTCAACATAAATATTGTGTAAATCATGTGAGACTGCTATAAGGTTAGGCTAAACAAGAACCCAGACATATGCCATTTGCTATACCAATGGTTTTGACCGAACCAATGGATCACGCAAGTGATTGTTATTTTCATTTGACTCAAACAGACAAGCAAGCCCAAACACACTACCCCGTATACAAACAGTCTTCGGCAAACATGCCTATCCCATATAGTGCCGAACTGTCTGTGCCAAAGCCTCCAAATCGATGAGAGCATCTGGATTCTACTCCGGAACTCGTTCTAAATCAGCACCAAGAGGCAAAAATTAAAGAGGGAATTATTTTTGGTTCACAAATACGGTAACTGATTTTTCTTTTTTTTTCCAGAAAATTTGGCGAGAGGTTCCATCAGGACATTTCCTTAAAGGAGAAGCGCTATCAACGGAAATGACCCTAGTATATTCAAAATTTGACATGAATTTTCATTTGACAAAAAAAAATTAAAAATTTAGTTTCCTTGTTAGGAAAGACAAGGAAGGAAGCTAGTATTACGCCGAAAATGGTTATATTGGTAAATATGTGGTAGGTCAAAGTCCGGAAAAATTTCAACCGTTTTTGGATTAAATTAAATTGTGATAAAGAACCGATTGAAGGACGGAGATTCCCATACTTAGTGTCAGAGTTAGGAGATAATATCATCTCACACACCTCATTTTGTAATTATGGTGTCATTATGCAGAGAGTTATTAAATTTTAAATAATGATATGGCAGAATATTCTCAAACAATATCAGATACATACCTTTAACACTTTTTAAAGCGGAGCCAAGCTATGGGAAGTTTCAAAGCTTAACTGGTGAATATAGAGAGACAGGCTGATAACTCTATTTATTCAAAAGAACAATCAAAACAAAGACCTAACGACCAGCTTAAAATTCTAGTTTTGCTTTGCGCTTCAGTTGAGAGATAGTTAGATGTAATACCTTGAGTACCCCGCTCACTACTTTCCATATTGCCCTCAGGACAGTTAGGAACACACAATCGCAATCTACTTCTAAATCACCGAAATTCTTATTCGTGTCATTTCTAATATGGCAGCTTCATGACATGTACAATGGGCGTTGCAACAACAGGCCTACACGCCCACCAAAACATCTCAAGCTGTGCGGTCTTGTTGCTGCAGTCCACTAAAGTCCGATTGCCAAACTCTTTTGAAATGACATTTTGGGAAACACCTTCCTCGAGCATAGTAGCAGCAGCAAGTGACACGTGACAAGAGAAGTCATTTACGAGTACTCCTCTACATGCACATATGTGAATGTGAAGGTGAGTGCGTATGTATGTCCGTGCACATGTGCCTTGTGGGTGTAGCGGTGAGGCAACAACACTAATGACATTATGCTGATGAGCCGCTTCGACAAGCAAGTCTCATTATCCTAGCAAGACATTCACTACGAAATGGCGTACACGCCGTACCGGCCTTACGGGTCAGACCTTGTAGAGTAGGTGGCAATTGCGTTGCCCTTGCAACTTTGCATAATGCAATAATACAATATGAGTGGTAATAGCTGTCGGCCTGTGTAGCGTTACCTAAGTTCCATGTTTCAGCTTTGGAAATTCGCTCAACTCTAGCCAGGCGAAAACACAGCACACACAGTTGAGAAGCTAATAATGCTGCCTGCCACAGACACTGGCTAACGACCGCAACTACAATTGCTTTGCTGCTAAATAAGATGTTGGCAATTTGGTAATTTCATTGAAGCCGCCTTTGATATTCGTAGCGCACTCCGTTGACACTTAATTTGGTTACGTGTTGGTGCCACCTACAAGAAACGCAACCGAATTTCGATTGTCGTTGCTACGCCGCAATTCGCCAATACAAAGCCGAACGCAATACAAAGTGCGCCCAGTGTGAGCCTTCTTTGTGACTGACATTGTGACACTGCTGACATCGGTACGAGTATAGCAATCAAGTGCACGTATCGTGGCTTATTCAGAAGTAGCTGGGAACTAATGTCATAAATGCATGGCATATGAGTGGATTTTGAGGTAAACCAATATTTGTGAGCTTATAAATTAAAAAAACACAAACCCATTGAAGGATATACTATGTTTCTAGCGTAAATAAGTCCTAAACACTCTCCTCAATCTATGAAAAAGCCCGACGTCCTGTTTTCTGTTCAGAATTTTGTAATTTGTGTACCCTAAATCGAGTATATTAAGTTTACCACGAAGTTTATAACACTCAGAAGAAAACATCGGAGACCTTATAAAGTACATATACAAGTAAAGAAGAGCTGGTTCGATTTAGGCAAGTCTGCCTACCTGTCTGTACCTACACGAACTAGTAAATTAGTCTATGAGATGTGAACCTGAAATTCTGTTTATGTCCTTTTCTCCCCAAAAAGCTCCTCGTTTGTTGCCAATGTCAAGGAGCATAAAAATGCAGCAAAACCTTTCTTTCGAACATTCCTAAGGCCGACTCATCATAAGATGTCATTTTCCATGCCTCCGCACCATATAGCAGGAGAGGTGTAATAAAGGATTTTGTTTGTCGAGAGAGGACTTTACTTTTCAATTGTCTACTCAATCCAAAGTAACGCCTGTTCTTCTTCTTATTTATTGGCGTAGACACCGCTTACGCGATTATAGCCGAGTTAACAACAGCGCGCCAGTCGTTTCTTCTTTTCGCTACGTGGCGCCAATTGGATATTCCAAGCGAAGCCAGGTCCTTCTCCACCTGGTCCTTCCAACGGAGTAGAGGTCTTCCTCTTCCTTATATTTCCCCGCCGGGTACTGCGTCGAATACTTTCAGAGCTGAAGTGTTTTCGTCCATTCGGACAACATGACTTAGCCAGCGCAGCCGCTGCCTTTTAATTCGCTGAACTATGTCAATGTCGTCATATATCTCATAAAGCTCATCGTTCCATCGAATGTGATATTCGCCGTGGCCAACGCGCAAAGGACCATCTAACGCAGAACTTTGTTGTTATCGTCCAAGCCATATAGCAGGACGGGAATTATGAGTGACTTACAGAGTTTGGTTTTTGTTCGTCGAGAGAGAACTTTTCTTCTCAATTGCCTACTCAGTCCGAGGTAGCTCCTGTTGGCAAGAGTTACCCTGCGTTGGATTTCCAGGCTGACATTGTTGGTGGTGTTTACACTGATTCCAAGATAGACAATATATACCTCAGTACCTTTCGTCGATAGATAGGTAATGCACTTCAGAAATTATGCCATTGATCGATAACTAGCCTGAGCTAGTACAACGAAATTTAGTTCTTTCTGGATCAGCCATTTTAAATATTAAGATTCTATGTGTTTTGCCTCCTCTTTGTCGGAGAGAGGGAAAAACGGAAAAATGTTTTGGAGTGATTCCACAGACGGACATGGCTAAAATGGCTAAATCCGCTTTGCTTGTCCCGCTGATCATTTAGATATATGTACATATAATTTATATGGTCGCCGACGTTTCTTTCCGGGTGGCTCAAACTTCGTGTCAAAGTGAATATACCCTGCCTCTTAGTTCAGTACACAGCAAAATAGATTTATAAAAAGTACTAATACCTTAAAGTCTCGATTTAATAAGTTTTCTTCAAATTTAAATTTCAAACTTTTTCAACCGAGTGCAAGAGAATCAATTGAAATATATATATCACTTAATAATTCGGTTGGCTGCGCCGGTCACCTGTATGCCAAATGCGAACAGAGGAAAGCGGGTCGGCATCATTAGTGCAGCGCCACAGAAATTTTGATGTGAAACCGTTAGTCACAACACATCGGTATCGGTTTCGGTATCTGTGAACATTTCAAACCAAATAATGAATTCCATTTATTGTGTTTGTCTGCCGGCACGACGCTTCTTTCACAACGAATTCTAGCAATTCTATTTGCTGCACTTCCTCTAAGTTTTCTACTTGTTACTTCCTTGCCGGTTGCTATCGCATTCATTCATTTATGCAATGAATTTCCGTTGCATACAAACTGTCTTTCACCTTCAATGTGGCCCCATCTTCACATACCACCGCTAGGCCCTTCTCACCATCTCTAAGTGCTAGAGTCGTCAAAATGTCGTTTTGCTCTGTGTCAGTTCGTATCGCTACGCTCTGATTTTCTACAAATCTACTTACTGCTCGTTTGCTTATATTTAACAACAAAACTTCGTCTTCTAGTACCACTATTACTGCATCTTCCGTTCACTGTTCTCTTTGCCTCTTACCTCAGTGCGCTTCATAAAGGAGACATTTCTTGCACTTTTGTGCCAATTTAAATGGCGCAAATTGAAGCAGCGCCGAGGCGAACATACAGAGATAGATACATAGATGGAAATAGCAAGGTACTGCTCGGTAAAATTGACAATTCAGTTCAGTTCGAAGCCGTTCACGTGGAAATGGAAAAGTTTTAATAATGCAACAAGCAGCAAAATAAAATACAGGACATACCAAGAGCAGGACATGCGATAAGACAAGCGAGGCAAGGCGAGCAAACATCAAATCAGCCAAAGAAAATAAAATTAAACTGAGAAAATGCAATTGCACAAGGACATACCTGATAAATTCTAATGCGAGAAAATACATAAAATAGTTCTGCCAATAAGAGTGGAAAATGAATTATTTATAGAACGATGGACTCGTTTGCCTTTTCCAAATGATTGGCCATTTGTAAAGCATACTACAAAAATTGGTCAAATTATCAAACGTTTTAGTTTAATACAGCGCCTCAATTCCAAATACTGTCCTCAGCTTTAAGGGGCTATATACAGTTAGAAGGCCAAAAAACCGAATTTTCCAAAACTTTTCTGAGAAAACTTTTAAATGTATTGATTCAGAAATTTGTAGACTTATTATGATATCTTATGACAGTATTTTAAGACTTTATTAGTAAAAATATTTATTTGGAAAGGAATTACCGCTCATTGCCGGGAGCTCCTCTCAAAACAAATATTTTGCGGTGACCACGATGTATCTGGTCTGGATGCTCTGATATTAAAAACCCAAACAGATTTCGTTAAAATAATGTTAAATGTAGAAAATAATCTAAGGAATAAGCAACATGAAATTTTTTGACAAAATGGCGGTTTCTCAAAAAAAATCGATTTATGACCAAAATTGCGGTCTAAAATTCTTTATAAAAAATGCTGTGCGATGAGAAAAAATCTTCCTTCAATTACTAAAAAAATATATTTAAGAAGTTCGTATTAAAATTTGAGACTAATCGGTTTAGTCGCTTTCGAGTAATGTTGGTCACCGACTTTGAAAACACTATTTTGAGAAAAACTCATTTAAAGTTTGGAATGCACTTCCAACCACTCTGAAACGCCTTTTCAAATTTGCGTGTAACTTCGAAAGCATTTACCGGTATTCTTAAATACAATATGTACATTCAGAAAATAAATTTAAAAGATCAATTTTTTGGAAATTCTAACTGAACATAATCCCTTAAAGTCATATTGTGTGTACATATGCATATGTGCATATAAAACCAATTAACACTACAGCTACTACCAAACTGCTTGGTAGATCGTGCTATTGTACACGATCAGTTGAGGTGTTGCCTACTTTTAGGCATATGTGTGTTGCCCGTTCTCAGGTTGCACTGTACTGTCGTAATAATCTATTTAATGTCGTAATTGAAACAAAGAACGTATATCTGGTAATTATATTTAAAAACTTTCTTCGGTCAAGTTACCGTTGTGGCTGGCTTGAATAAATTCCAGAATAACGGCCCAATTTTCGACCACTTTTTGCAGCAATTGGGGCCGTACGTTAGCAATAATGGACCGAATATTCTCTTCTTAGGTGTGTGTTGCACCAGAGAAGGTGAAGACATGCCACGTTCTTGACGACCTTCCAGCTCTTCACCTGATGAAAATATTAAAAAAGTGAAGGATGTGGTGCTCGAAAATCATACGGCAAGTGTTAGAGAGCTGGAAAGACAGTGCAACATCTCTCTCAAGTCCGTTCGAATTATTTTGGTGGATATTTTGGGTATGAAACGCTTTCTCGCTCACTCGTCCCCATAAAGCTGACTTATTTTCAAATATAGTAAGATTTTAAACGAATTTAAAACCAAAAACGATTTGGCTCCGTGTGATTTTTTCTTGTTTTAGAAACTGTTGTTCAGTCAATCGAAGCGATAAAACAAAATTCGATGAAGGAGAGAACGTGACCGCCATCAAAAAAGTGCTATTAAAAAGTGTTTCGAGGACTGGAAAATTCGTGAACATAAGTGTATATATTGAAGAATAATTAAATATCATACGTTTTATTTACAATTTCCGGGTACTTTTTGTCACAATGTAAGAGAAAGATTGCAAACTTAATGTCTAAATATTGGGTTATATTAAGACTAACATTGTAATAGGTAATACCTCTCCATCACCAAAAGCTTTAACGTTCGAAACCATTGCAGTGTTACCTCGAGCACATTTGGCTGTCATCATCGTAGTAGCTATACTCACTCTTGAGTAGTACAAAAGGGAAAACTAGCCCACCACCATCAGGTTTTCGTGATCCTCGTGCAATGAGGCTAAAATATTGATATTCTCAAAGTTGCCTGGAGGAAGAAAGTGAAAACTTCTCAACACTTCCTCTTTGAATGACCAACTGTCGATGGTATTAAGTTAAATGGTTATTAACTGCCTCAACAAATTTGTTGTGGGGACTTCGATGATAAGTGAGGGTCGTTTGAAACGAAGTGAAGTTATTGCGTTTTAAGTATCAGTATGTTTGTGTTATCGGTGCGAAAATAAACTTCAAACAAAAAGCCAACATTAAATTTTGTTTTAAGATTAGTAAAACTTTTACCAAAACCTCTCAATTGATGAAACAACTTTATGATTTATCCTATCCCGTAGCAGAGTGCACGAGTGGTTTCAACGTTTTCAAAGTGGTCGTGAAGACATAAATGACGATCAACATGTGGGCCAATCAAAATCCGTGATCACCGGAAATTCCATCGAAACTGTGCGTGAATTTATCAAAAATCGGCAGAAATCATTGAAACTCATCGAAATGGAATTGAATTTTGACCGAACATTTGGGCTTACGAAAGGTGTGTGCACGGTTTGTTCCGCTCAAATTGACTGACGACCGAAAATTGCTCAGAATCCAACATTTAAAATTTTAACCATTGACCACTCCCCGTTTTCACCTTATATGGCACCGTGTTACTTCTTCCTTTTCGAAAAAATGCATTTGCCCAAGAAAGGAAGGCGATATGCAGACGTAGAGGCCATTCAAAAGGCTTGCACCGGCATACTGGTGGCCATACCGGCCAACGAGCTAAAACACTCGTTCGACCGTGCAAACAGACGTATTGAAGCAGAAGAATACTATTTTGAAAAAAAATAAATTGATTTTGCCGAAAAAACCATTTGTTCTGTTTTTTTTTAAGTCCTGTTTACTTTCGAACGCAACTTGTATGTATATAAAACTAAAGGACAAGAGTATTTGAGATATTAAATTTTACGCACGTTTTATTCTCCGAAATTCGGCATGTATTATTATCCAAACCAACGGCATAATGTCTGAAGACATTTCTTAGATGGAACCACTGTAACATCAAGCTTACATACAAACCGAACGTTCAAACTAAAGCTTCTGTATGGAAAGTGTTTTTATTTCAGAAGATCGGAGTACTATAAACCTACCATAGAAACTCAGCTATCAAAATCAAGTTCGTATAAGGAAAACTTGAGTCGGTGAAGAGGACTTTACATATCTTCAGTTCACCTGAAATTTACGCTTTTCCTTGTTTTTTTTTAGTTTTCAAATAAAATGCCTTTTCAAAAAATTTACGAACCCACCATTTTTTCTGATTCTTAAGTGCATAAAACCCCTTAAGTCGTCTGATTTTCTCTTGGAATCAAGAAGGCGTTTATCGAGATTTTATTTTAGCTTCATCTAAGACTAGTGAAAACTCTCAGCAATTTTAGTAAAGTTCAATAGGAAATTCGCTTAAAAAACCTTAAAAAGCGATTACTAGAAATCTTTAAAACAAAATTAGCAACTTAGCTTCTTTGATCATAAGCTTTTACGATTTCTTTGAACTATAATAACCGCATAAGTGAGAATAAAATGCACCCAATGGTCATTGCTTGGCAACAGTCGAAAGTATGTTAAAAATTTATTAACTTAATCGTTAAACTTTTGTGTGTGCAATTTTCTTTTATTTTTCTTTACTAAACACTTATGTTTGTATACAGTTTCGGAGCCAACTTCGGTATGCCGCACATTGTTTACCTTTTATGGTTGCAGCTACGCTCATTGTTAACCTCAATCCAGCGCCAAGATGGTTCATGTTGTACGTCTGTCAATGACACTTTCCGCTTTCGCACTTCAAAACCGACTGACTGACACTACAATACGCTGTGCATCATTGAAAATAAAATAATAATAGAAAATACCGGCAGCCAGTCAAGTGAGGGACGCACAAATAAGCAAGCAACAAAGCCAAACAAAATTGACAATAACAGCAGCAAGAAAATTACTTGAGTGACACTTGAAATGAAAATTATCCCTGCAACAAGGACACGTACGAGCGAAAATCACCGAGCAGACGCATACTAAATGCCACAACATTCCTGGCTGCTGGCTAAAAGTAATGCGAACAAAAACATTAACCACACAAACACACACAGACGAATAAGCAAAAAATCTAAGCACAAAAATAACAAGCAATTTTCTTATGCACTCACGTGTGGCAGCAATTCACGAACTCACGAACAACTCGAGAGTTGTGTGCGAACACGCAGCGCACACAATGCCCGTGGAGTGCCACTTCAGCGGCCACCCTCCACGACATTCATCAACGCCCGCTTTTCGACTGGGTGGATATGTGTAGCTTTATCCCAGCCGATGCTTGTTGGTACATATGCATGTGTGTGTGTGTGTGGGGAAAAGCACATCCTTGTGTTTATTTTGACTGCACACAAATTTTGTTATTCGTTTGTTGACACTAAATCGCATGTTAAGTGTAATTTTTACCTCAATCAAAGCACTCTCTTTTGGTATTTCGAGTGGAATCCTTTACACTGCTATTATTTGCTACACACATACACACATATACTCATACACGTGTTATCGTGGATTAAAGCGCACATGTATTAATACTTGATGAGAAATACATTCTGAACACTTGGGCATATCGTTCGGCTTTAATAGATGTGGTCAACAAAAAATGATACACGCAAAAGAGACGACTATCTAGAACCTAGGAGCTAAATATTTTAAAGACTCTTAACCATATACGTCCATAATTTTGCGATTTTGTGAAAAGAGTCTAAGAAGAGGTTCATTAATATCACTTGCCATTAGAAGGAGTGTTTTATATCTTTATATCTGACGTACGTATGGCTTCTTCTTCAAACAAAACTTGACATCTTAGTGGTGGTGGAATCTTTTAGCCGGACTTTTCTCGGAACTAAGAGCACAAGATAATGGAGTAGCAGTCTAGCTATAATGTCAAGTGATGAAACGAAGAATAACTCGTAGGTAGGTGGGTAATAGTGTGTTCAAACCATTTGGTGTCCTCAATGAAACTTCTTATAAATACCTGTAGACATTAAATTTGTTGATGCCTGATGGATTCCCAGAGTTCAGACAGTGCTGGACCCTCACAGAGGAAATGTAAAACCATTTCCTCGAACCCTTATAGCATGCAACTGCGGCAAATATTGTTATAAGGCTTTCTTATTTTAAACAAATGTTCACCAATTGGCCAATGTCCCGTTAAGGTGGCTACAGGTCTACATACATACATTTTTATATAGTACTTTACCTGTACCTATTTAATAAGTCTTTAGTTCCTGCCTCGCTTATAGTTTTCTATCCATTCTGATCTATTTGTTCAAATTGTGTATTGATATCACTCAGGATCGCTCCTAGGCATGGTATTATCTTCACCTCGGATTCATCTAAAGACTCTCCTAGCTTGACCAACTCTTGTGCTTCTTAGTTACCGAAAATGTTCCTGTGGCCGGGTGCCATTATTGATAAATGGAGTCTACCTGCCGGGGAGCTTAAAGCTTTCCTTCGTTGAAAACGCCGACAATGCCGCCTTACTCTCTCCGTATATGTTAAATTTTTGTATCTTCCTGTAGTTTTTCAGCAAAAAGGCCTACTTTAGGGCCAGTAATTCGTCTTGGAAGCTGGGTTTGGTAGACAGAGAGAGAGCGAGAGATCTAGATCCCCGGAGTTACCCGCGTCTCTATGTTGAACTGGTTCAAATATTCTTTGGCATGAAATTCATATGGCGTTAAGTTCATAAATCTAACACCTGTTTTTTGCTAACATTATTTCTTAATATGATATCAATGTATACAAACACTTGCTGTGTATTTCGCACTACAACATCGAATTATTCTAAAAAATTTTTAGGATATTTTTGGAGTATAGATATTTAGAGGTAGTAGGACAGAGCTACCTCGATACACTTACCCCTGTGATGGTCTCACGTCATAAATACGTTTTCTGGAGGTTTGCAAGTTTGGCTGTGACGACGATGATGATACGATCTGGTGCGTTGACATCGTTAAAGACAACTTTATCATCTCTAAATGAGGAAGACTTTTGATTTTGCAATTCTTCGAACCAAACCAATATTTCGGCCTAGTAGAGTATTGATACTAATTATTACTACTTCAGGTGGACGATTGAAAATCAAGGACCCTTTCCGATATTAAATCTAAAATCAGGAGAATAAAATTTAATCACAAGGATTACAGTGTTTATGATACGTAAACTAGTTGAGCTTTGTGGTTATGTGTTAACAGAAGAGTTGTAGACCTTTTTATTTCCTACAACTTTGTCTTTTAACTTTCTTCCATACAGCTTTTCGTTTTTTCGGAAAACTTTGGAAAAATGAATGGCTCCGCCCGCTAATTGGTTTAATATATGTCTGTACATATGTATCTCCTAAACCATTTAAGCTACAAAAACCAAATTCGCTCATAAATCCCCAAAGCGACGCTATAAAAATTGATGAAATCGGAAGATAACCTCGCCCACTTCCCATATAACGGTACTAACGTGAGATCCAAGTAGAGGTAATTTTTTCAACAGCTTTTTTTGACAGATCTAGCAGCAAACTCGGACTTACGTATGGAACGGCTTGGTGCATTTTACATCAAGATCTTAAATTTAATGCGTACAAAATACAGCTTGTGAAGAACTGAAGCCGCTCGAGTTTCCCAAGCTATATCGCTTCGCTCTATGGGCTCTAGAAAAGTTCCACCGAGATCCGCCTTTTTCGAGCTAAATTTTTTTTAGCGGTCAGAACCATTTCTGGGTATATAAACAAGCAAAGTTGCCGCATTTAGCACGAAGGGCAACCTGAAGAGATTCAAGAGCTGTAATTTCATCCAAACAACGGTTTGGTGTGGTTTATGGGCCGGTGGCATCCTCGGTTCATATTTCTTCATGATGCCGGTGAGAACGTAACCATCAATGGCGACCCTTATCGCGCCATGATAACCAACTATGCGTTGCCTGAAATTTGAGCTCATAATCTCGGCGACAATTGGCTTTAACAAGACGGCGATGGAGTGAACACTTTGGTGAGCAGATAGTTTCACGTTTTTGGGTCGATCGATTGAGATCATCTTCAAAAAATAAATGCCTAAAATATTCTTTCGAATGATAATAAACATTTCGCAATAAATTTCAATTCTCTTGTTTGTTTTTTCTTAAAAAAAAAAGCAAGGAACCTCGAAATGGATCATCGTTTATAATTTTAGCTAACACGAGCTAAAATATAGTAATAAAACTAAGTTTGATTATTTCGCAACTAAGTATTTTAATATAACGTTTTTCCAGCACCTGAAGGAGTATCACGAGTTTTGATTCCTGCAAGTTGCAAGAGTATAAAATGCTCGGATATACCCGAACTTAGCCCTTTCTTACTTGTTTACCCTTAGAAACTTTCCTTCCACTTCTCCACCTCAAATCGCTATAAATTATTTTCCTTTCATTTTTCATTTGACAGTTTTTTTCTAGGCTGCCTCTTATCATTCTAAAATTCCTTAGGACAGCGGTTTTTAGACGGTGCAAAAACCAAGCGTAATCTCTATTTCTATCATTGTTGATAGACAGAATACAATGTGTGGGATTTTATATGTGCGCAGACTGATCGTGAGCAACTGCCGACAGTTTATTCATTGTGCCAAAGTTTGTAGAGGGGCGCAGACGTCCACGATCACTTTCTATTTTATTGCTCATCTAAAATTCGAACTTTCACATTTTAGTTACAATTGACAAAGTAAATTAATAAATAATCAAAGGCAAAGATGTTATCGAGGCATTTAAAGCAAATTGATCACATCGGTTGGCGGCATTTGAGCGTTTCAAGCGTACGGACTTTCGCAGTGCAAGTAGAGTCTAAGGTAGGAGTTATTAAATGCATAATATTTTCACATTTTTTAAATTTTTTAAATAATACATTGTATTACAACTAAATTTTTAGCAAAACAATGCGAGTGATGTGGACTTAGAGAAGGCGCGGCCGTATTCAGAAGTGCCTGGGCCAGGTAAACTCGAACTAATACGGTTATTCATGCCAGGAGGTAAGCGATTATCATTACTTAATCTTCACATTGTAAATATATATTATTTTAAAATTTCACTTGCTTATTTGTCTAATATCAATTGACACTCAATATTATTGATTTCATTCAAATTTGAAAATCTAGCGAACTAGGTTCCATCGGGTTTACTTATTTTGTAATATCGGACAATGTATTCGTATTATCACATTCGCGGATTTTACATGGCGATAAAAAGCTAGCTGGTCTCTGTAACACGTACTCAATTCGTGACGTCTCCCTTTCAGTTAAGTTGTAAGTTCATAGGCATTTCAATAACCACAGCTTTCTGCCATCTTACGATCCAAATTGAACCAAATGTTTTATAGAATAATTCAAAATGGTCCCTTTACTTAATATGTCCAACCACGGCAATTTTAATTTTGAGCCCCACTAGTTTATTGGACATTAGTTTTGGTTACATGAGACATTAGTTTGTAAGGATTTCGAAGCAGCATAAATTACACCTGTAATGACACTTCATCATTTGATTTCAGGTTTATTAGCCAAGAAACCATTTTTTGATGCCTTTCGTGAAATGGGCAAGACTTATGGAGAGCTTTTTCGGTTTCCCGGCATATTTGGCAAACCCGAAGTTATAGTCGATTTGAATCCCTCGGATTATTCGGTTATTTTTCGTAATGAAGGACCATTGCCTTATCGACGCGTTTTCGACACCTTCGTCTATCATCGTGAAAAACATCGTCCCGAATTCTTTCAGGGCGTCGACGGTATTATATCCACGTGAGTATCGCATCGCACACATATGTATGTATGTATATGGGGCTTTCATATATTCTTTTTAATATTTTACACCAGCTCTGGCGAAAAATGGGCGAAAATGCGTACGGCTGTGAATCCAATACTCATGCAACCGAAAAATGCCAAGCTGTACTTGAATACGCTATTGGATATTAATAACGAATTCCTAGAAAGGTAAATCGAACAAGTGTACGAAGTGAAAATTTTCAATAAGCTTAATTTTATTCATTTGTGCTCTTCTGGTAGAATACGGCACATACGCGATTCCAGGACAATGGAAGTGCCCGATGAATTCCACGACGATATCAATCGGCTTTCTTTTGAAGGCATCGCAGGCATTGCGCTGAATACACGACTCGGTTTAATACAAAAAAATCGTGATACTGTCGAAGGTAAAGAGATCATGAAGAGCATACGCAATTTCTTTTTACTCTTCGAAGAGCTAGAGGTTAAGCCCTCCATATGGAAGTATGTGAAAACACCGAAATTCTATGATATGATGAAGACTCTAGACTCAATGACGGACATCTGCAATAAGTACATTAACGAAGCGCTAATGCGCATTGAACACGATAGCGAGGGCAACCTTACATCGGCGCTGGGCAAAGAGAAGAGCGTGTTGGAGAAATTAGTGCGCGTGGATAAGAAATTTGCCGTAGTAATGGCGCTAGATATGATGATAGCTGGTATTGATACGGTAAGTGTGAGTCTTCAAATGTGAAAGGGTTTCCTATAACTTCGATACTTTTTTCCGCACCCGTAGACCGCCTCCACCTTGACAGGTATATTGTTATGCATTGCCAAGAATCCTGATAAACAACAAAAGCTATTTGAAGAACTTAAGCAAATATTGCCAGAGAAGGATTCACAGCTGACAACTCAAAATATGCAAAATCTGCCTTACCTGCGCGCCTGCATCAAAGAGGGCATACGCCGCTATCCTCTCTTCCCGGGTACGATGCGTCGTTTGCCCAACGATGTAGTGTTAAGCGGATATCGTATACCTGCCGGTACCGACATCTGCATCGGCGCTAATATGGTGATGCATGATGAACGTTATACGTCGCAGCCGGATAAATTCATGCCGGAGCGTTGGTTGCGTAACGATCGATCTGCCCAAGCTCTGGAGGCGCAAATTACGAATCCATTTTTGTATGTACCCTTCGGCTTTGGTCCACGCAGTTGTATGGGCAAGCGTATTGTCAATTTGGAGTTGGAAGTCACTTTGGCGTGTTTGGTGCGTAATTTCCAAATTGAATTTAATTATCCAACCGAAAATGCATTCGCAATGAAGTTCATCAGCGTGCCGCAAATACCGCTCAAATTCAAATTCATCGACAGAGGAGCGTAGTCTTGGACAGGAGAAACAATGAGAATTGAATATAGTTAACATATTTTTTCAAGCACCATATTAAGCTCACAATGTGATACGAGTACGTTTGTCAAATTTATTTTTACTTTCTTTATATACATGCCTGTGAAGTACAGCATCTATTGATTCCAAAACCTCAGAATATAACGCGCTTCCCCACAGAAAAGAAATAATCGATTTGAATAATTTTTTTCAGTGTAATACAAATATAGTTCAAAATTTGTAAAAAAATTAAGATAAAAGAATTTTTACAATAAAAGCATCACACTACAAAATCTTAGGAAAATTTTGTTTTGTAATCAATAAATTTAAAAACTGACGTGGAAACTCATTGTGGTGGAGAGGGTGAGAATGGCCAGTTGTACTCTCTACACATATAAGAAGATGCTAGGGTCAACTTGGGGTGCTGTCCATAAGCATTGGTGTTACACAGCGGTAGTCAAGACAATCTTGTGTTATAGTGCTTTGGAGTGATGGACCGCTGCCAGTAAAATATGCTACAGAAAATTTTTGGAGCGAATACCACGGCTGGCTTCTCTAAATATAACGGGAGCACTAAGAAGTATTTGAAAGGTTACTCAACCTGCCACCAATTCACATTGCAGTGGAAAGCTCCACAGCGAAATCAGGCTCACGATTGGAGGCGCTGGGTGAATTTTTCACAAGAACATTCGAAAATAGCTCGATAGGCAGGATAAAATAGACCACATATCTTCACGCTTTATCTGGAAGAGAAGGTTTTAAGTCACGCTGGTGGAGTCGGTGGATGGACGGACGGATTACTGATGTAAGAGCTTCACAGTTTACGGGACTTGATGAAGTTACAGAATTAGATATCAAGTATCTATTAAACTTGGCAAAAAGCGTGGACTTCCAAGTGAAAGTGGTTGCTTTAAGAATATTTCCGTTGGTCTACTAGCAATATAGTGATTATTGAGATTTGATTCGAAACTGTTGTTAAAGTCAATTTCCGGAATAGCCGTCAACGCGCATAGCGGTTCACGTTTTAAGTCTTCAAAACGGTGTCCTTTACGTGGTCGTTTCAGTTTTTCTGAATGACCAGAAGTTACACGAATCTAAGCTAAATCAGGCGAATGTGGTTGTTGCGTCACAATATTGGTTGAAAATTGGGCGAAAATCTCGAATCAATGCAGTATGCGACGGTGCATTATCGTGGTGCTAAAACCAAGAGTTGTCGGCCCATAATTCCGTCCTCTTTTCACGAAAAACTTAGCGGAAACAACGCATAACACTAAAATACTATTCTTGCTGACAGTTTGGCCTATCGGAAGGAATTCGGAATACACCACACCTAATCGAAGAAAGCATTCAACGTAACCTTCATTTCTAAACTGCTTTTGTGTGGTTTTCTTAGCTTCAACTCACCTATAACATGATATTCGGCCGATTGATTGTCTGTTTCCGGGTCGTAAGTATAGGTCTAAGACTCATCGACAGTAATAACACGTTTAATGACATCCTGGTAATCGGAAAGCATTGTTTTACCGAAGCTAACTCGACACTGTTTTTCGAAAAAAATTTGGTGATTTTGGAACTTTGATTCTTCCAATATTCCAATGCTGCGTGTAAGAACTCGGACTGTTAACCGTCGATCCTCAATAACCGATTCCTTTATTTTATTGATGTGTTGATTATCAGTAGATGTTGATGGTCGTCTTGGGGGGTGGGGGGGAGGTTATCGTCGTCAACGCGTGCTCGACCCTCTTTAAATAATTTGTGCCAATCAAAAACACTTGCTTGCGTCGAACAGTTATCACCGAAGGCTTTTCCAGTATTTTCGGCACCGAAAATTTGATTTCGCACAAAAAATTTAATGGAACTTCTTTGTGAAATAATTTCACTCATCATAAAAATCACCGAATGCCTCTTATGTACTTCAGGAAGACAAGCGTATACTAAACATTAATAATTATTTTGATGTGATATTTAGCACAGATGTCACTGACAGTTATACCAACCTACAAAAAATATGTTTTGGGTGAAATTTATATTAAAAGTTCTTACTATGTAAATGACTTACTTATGTAAATGATTTTGACTTTTGACACAATTGAGATTTACACTGTCGTATTTTTTAAGTAGGGTCAAATTTTAGAAAATCGATTCAGTAGTTTTGAAAGTTACCCCGCACAATCAACGTGACACCTAATATTTATAGATATGCATGTAAATTTAATTATTCTCTGCAAGCGGCGCCAATAAGTTCAAGCAGTATGGTGTAGGGTATTAAAGAGTGAAATTCATCGAATTCGAATTTAATCGATTTAATAATAAGAAAAAGCTCCAAACTAAACTTTCATAATGCAAGGCACGACGCAATGCGCATATTAAACTTCTATGCTGATTAGAATATGCACACCATTGAATAGCAAATTGGCGAATCAGTAAGCTTGCAAGTGCAGTAGCGATCGGTGCTACAGCTGTCTAGGAAAACGGGTTCGGTAGTTTCTATACATTACATATCAAATTTTTTAATTATTATTTGAAGTTTGATTAATTATTAACAGCAAAACACTTAAAATGTTATCGCGTCATCTGATCAAATACAATGCAATTGTCGGGTATACGTTGAGGTCAACGGCTTTAAGGGGGTATGCAACAGCTTTGGAACATACGCAGGTACAATTCGTTATTACATTGTTTTTACAACCACGCATATGTTTAATATAATCAGTAGTAGTTTAAAATAGTAAACAAGTTTATTTAGTATCTAATTATTTAAAATGACTTTGCAGATAAATGAGACAGCGTCTGCTACGAACGAATGGGAAAATGCACGTCCATATTCAGAGATGCCGGGACCGAGCAAGTTTGAAATGATTCGTGAATTTTTACCAGGAGGTTAGAAAGTGGACTTTATTTTGCTGTATTGGCAAGCAGGCCGAATTATTCCGTATCATTTAACCAAACTAAAAAATTAAATCTCGAATATTGTTTTTTTCACAAAACAATGCCTTCATTTATCATATTTTCAGGCGCGTTTTATAAGAAAACATTTATTGAAGGAATGACCAATATGACAAAAAAATATGGCAATGTCTATCGATTTCCCCCCATGTTTGGCAAACCAGAAATGGTTTTGGATCTTAATCCAAACGATTATCCAATAATATTTCGAAATGAGGGCATTTGGCCAGAACGGCGTTCTTTCGAAGCCTTCATTTATCATCGTAAGGTGCACAGAGAGGATTTCTTTCAAGGCGTCAGTGGACTACTGACAACGTAAATACTCTGCAAATAATGATTAAAAAGATGACTAACTTTACTTGTATATAAATATTTTTCTAGAACTGGCGAAGAATGGGCAAAAATACGTACCGCCGTTAATCCCGTTCTAATGCAACCCAAAAATGCCAAACTCTACTTAAACACTTTACTCGAAGTCAATGACGAATTTCTCGAAAGGTTAATAGAATATTTGTTATATTTTTTAACATCTTTAAGCCATAACCAAGTTTATTTTAGAATACGTCACATACGCGATCCTTTGACACTCGAAGTTCCCGATGACTTTCTTGATGATATTAATCGTCTCACCTTAGAGGGCGTGGTGGGCATCGCACTAAATACCCGTTTAGGAATGATACATAAAAATCGGGATAATCCAGATAGTAAACTATTTTTGAAAGAAATTCGAAATTTTTTTGAATTAACCGAAGAGGTAGAAATCAAGCCATCCATTTGGAAGATAATCAAAACACCGAAGTTCCGTCAACTGATGAAAACATTGGATTCGCTTACAGCGTTGTGCAATAAATATATTGATGAGGCGCTAAAGCGAATTGATTTGGATAGTGAGGGTAAATTCATCTCAGAGGAAAATAAGGAAAAGAGTGTTTTGGAGAAGCTATTGAAAATTGATCGCAGAATCGCTGTGGTTATGGCTTTAGATATGATGATGGCTGGCGTCGACACAGTAAGTTCAGCATAAATCTATCATGTGATTAAGAAAATATTTCAAATATTCTTTTGTCGTTGTTCTCACAGACAAGTTCCACCTTAACAGGCATATTATTTTGCATCGCCAAAAATCCGGACAAACAACAGAAACTATTCGAGGAACTCAAAAGCATTCTACCAAATAAGGACTCTCGCTTAACAATAGAGAATATGAACAATCTTCCCTATCTGCGCGCCTGCATTAAAGAGGGCATGCGCTATCATCCCATTATTGCCGGCACTATGCGTCGCCTGCCGAACGATGTTGTGCTGAGTGGATATCGCATACCGGCCGGTACTGATGTTTCGGTTAGCTCCAATTTGCTGTTACGCAATGAAAAATTTGTAGAAGAGCCAAATAAATATATTCCAGAGCGTTGGCTACGTAATGACACAGAGGGTAAAAAATATCAACTCAACAACCCTTTTCTATTTCTTCCATTCGGCTTCGGTCCACGTAGTTGCGTGGGCAAGCGAATTGTGGACCTGGAATTGGAGGTGACCGTGGCACGTTTGGTGCGCAATTTCATGATAGAATTCAATTATTCAACGGACAATGCGTTCGTACCGAAAATGGTATTCATACCAGCTATACCACTTAAATTCCGATTCGAAGAAAGAAAAGAGTGAAGAAACGGGTATTAACTGATAAAACAATTAGAGGCTCACAGGTTTATAAAAGTATAAAATGTTTATAAGTGGCAACAAAGAAAATTAGGTGCTGGGAATTATTGGCCGATAAGAGTTCTCAAGATATAAAAAACATGTATACTATATATAGTACTTATATACTTGTATAGTTGTGGGTTCACAAAATAGATTAAAAATATGCAAGCAAAAAAGAAAACAACGAAAACTTTATTGTTCAAGGTAGAGTTTAAGTTCTTTGGAATTGAAAAAAGAAAATGGTGGTATGTATTGGAAAATTTACGTCTGCTTCTTTAAAGAAGATGACAAGAATGGAGACCTAACCATAAAATAACTAGTTCTTAGTAAAGAGATAACGAGATAAAAGCATTCACAAGAACAGGAATAAAAAATTTGAGTTTCTGAGGAAAAGGTACCAATTATTATAATCAAATTTGCTAAGATATCTTTCATTCTGAGTGATGTGTACATATATATAACTTAAAGCAGAAACAACACTGAAATCAATTTATCTCAGAATATTGAGTAAATTGAACAGAGAGTCGTTAATCGATGTAATATTTAAATTAAATGAAGGCTGTGAAGCACACTATCTATGTCAAGCTAACTGGGTCGAATTTAACGAGAGCACCTTCACTGCACTACCAATTCCTATAGATGTAATCGTTGGCGAACGTCAAATCCACAAGGTGATCGCAGCTGCTACCGCTCACTTTATTCCGGCTGGAAGAATCGTGGAACTCCGCACAATTTCCCAGCCGAAGCAGTTGTTTTAGCTAATGAGCGCGACACCTTACGCCATGCTGATCCCCGAATAAGGGATCTCAATTTAGAGATAAGACAAATGGTAAAGCAACATATACGGACAAAATAGATAGAACATCTGCCTCTCCACCCACGTGAGTAAGCTTTAGACTATTGTCCAGGATTTGTGTAATTCGAAGAGACATTATGACCGAGTTGAAATATTCTCGGACCCAAAGAAGTGCACGAGCTATTTTAGCCGGCAATTTATACGGCACCTCTCGATAGACAACACACAACCCGTGAGTAGTTTCAGAGTCCATTGACCCAAGTGGAATTAACATGCTGATGCTAAAATCTATGCTCGACGGGAATAAGCTACTTCAACAAGGTCCTCAACCTGTCGCTGACCACTCATCAAATACCCGATGTGTGGAAAATCGGAAGAGTGGTCCCACTACTGAAACCTGGGAAATTCGCCAACAAAGTGGAGTCCTATCGTCCAATAGCTCTCTTTTTTCCAATAGTTAAGACACTTCAGGTCTTTCCCCCTTGCCGCCCCTCATGCACCACCTGAGTTAGATAAACCCAGATAGTTCATGGCCTCAACCAAAAATCACCCCGAGAGAAGACGATCCTCGTAGCGTTGGACTTATCAAAAGCCTTTGACACAATCAATCATACAACGCTACTTGGAAACATCGGAAAATCAACGCGACAGGTTTTACTTCATTTATACTCAGTTTAGTTTGACATTTCGTAATTAACATAGTTACTCCGAAACAAGATGGCCACCGATCCAGATTTTCGCAAAAAAGTTTCGTTAATATACAAAATTGTCGTATTTGGAATGATGATAAACCACAAGCCATTGTTGAAAAGCCTTTACATCTTTAAATAGTCACTATTTGACGTGTTCTTGGAACATACGGAATCATTGATTCACATTTCTTCTAAATTAAGGACAAACTTTATGTTACACAGAGCCATGATTAATGACTTTTTCTTACCTCAATTGAAGAATGTTGATGTGGACGACCTTTCGTTCTACCAAGACGGCGCTTTATGCGATACACCTAACGAAACAATAAATTTAGTGAATGAATCTTTTGGTGAAAGTTGAATTGTCTAGCAACATTTTTATACTCTTGCAGCATGTTGCTACAGAATATAACAGTTTTGTTCATCTAACGAGTTAGATATAGGGATCAGAATGATGGGACGAAATAAAATTCAAGTGACTGTTTGTATGTATGGCAAGTGATAACTTGAGTATAAATCGAGATAATCGTAATGAAACTTGGTACACGTGTGGCTTGACAAAACGAGTGAACGAGTTCGTAGAAGGGCGTAACTCTCAAGCCCTACAAGCTAACTACACAAATTCAAATAATGTTATTAATAACAAAAAGCTCTGATAAGAGCTTTCACAATGCATGGCGGAACGCAGTGCATGCTGATTAGAATATGCTAACTGCTAAATAGTGAATCGCCGCGACAGTAAGCTTGCAAGAGCGGTAGTGATCACTATATTTCTCTCTGCAAGCAAGTTTGGAAGTGTGTTTAATGCTGTTTGCGTATAAAACTATTTAAGTTTGATTAATAGCATCAAAGCACTTAAAATGCTTTCAAGATTGCTAAATAGATACAATGCACTAGTCAGGCGTTCATTAAAATTAACAGCGTTTAGGGGATTTGCAGCGTCTATAGAGCCAACGCAGGTAGATAATGATTATTATTTTATTAGTATTAAGTGTTTATAAAGAAAGTATTGTGTTATAGAACTTTTATTTCAAATAAAATTTTGAAAAAATTATAAAATCAGCAACAATTTGACTTTGTTTGCTCGCAATTTATAGATTCTTCATTCAATACATTTTAATTTATAGGAAAATCAAGGAACTTCTACTTCGAACAATTGGGAAAATGCGCGTCCATATTCAGAATTACCAGGGCCAAGCAAATATGAAATTATTCGTGGATTTTTGCCAGGAGGTAGGAAATTATATTTATATGACAACTAATGCTTAATTTTCTAATTTTGCAAATGCCTTTCTCGATAACTTAATCCACCCAAGTATTTTTTTAGTACAAAAGTTTAACGAAATTCGATATATTTTATTTGCAAACAATGTACTATATGTAAATACATATATATTAACAGCACATTTCCTCTCTATTTGCAGGAGTGTTTCATAAAAAAACATTTATTGAAGGCATTTCAAGTTTGACACAAAAATATGGCGATGTCTATCGTTTTCCCGCCATGTTTGGCAAACCAGAATCAGTTATGAATCTTAATCCAAATGATTATCCAATAATATTTCGAAATGAGGGCATTTGGCCAGAACGACGTACTTTCGAATCCTTAGTTTATCATCGTAGAGTGCACAGAGCGGATTTCTTTCAAGGCGTGGATGGACTTTTGACCACGTATATTTATTGCAAATTTAATTTCTTGATACACGTAACCAATTTTTGAAAACAATTCTAGAACTGGCGAAGAATGGGGGAAAATACGTACCGCCGTTAATCCGGTTCTAATGCAACCTAAAAATGCCAGACTCTACTTAAACACGTTACTGGAAGTCAGCGATGAATTTCTCGAAAGGTTAAACCAATATTTAATTGTTTTTTTTTTAAGAAAAGATTAATCTCAGTCTGAATTTGTTTTAGAATACGTCACATACGCGATCCTTTGACACTCGAAGTTCCCGATGACTTTCATGATGATATTAATCGCCTCACTTTAGAGAGCGTGGTGAGTATAGCGCTGAATACCCGTTTAGGAATGATACATAAAAATCGAGATAGTGCGGAAAGTAAAACACTTTTGAAAGAAATACGCAATTTTTTCGTATTATCGGAAGAGGTAGAAGTCAAACCATCTATTTGGAAGATTATCAAAACACCGAAGTTCCATCAACTGATGAAAACATTGGATACGCTTGTAGTTTTGTGCAACAAATATATCGATGAGGCACTAAAACAAATTAATTTGGATAGTGAGGGTAAATTCACCTCAGAGGTGGGTAAGGAAAAGAGTGTTTTAGAGAAACTATTGAAAATTGATCGCAAAATTGCTGTGGTTATGGCCTTAGATATGATGATGGGCGGCGTCGACACAGTAAGTTCCCCACAATTCAATCATGTGATTAAGAAAATATTTCAAGTATTATACTCTCGTTATCACAGACAAGTTCCACCTTAACGGGCATATTATTTTGCATCGCCAAAAATCCGGACAAACAACAGAAACTATTCGAGGAACTCAAAAGCATTCTACCAAATAAGGACTCTCGCTTAACTATAGAGAATATGCAAAATCTTCCCTATCTGCGTGCATGCATTAAGGAAGGTATGCGCTATCATCCCATTATTGTTGGTACTATGCGTCGCCTGCCGAACGATGTTGTGCTGAGTGGATATCGCATACCGGCCGGTACTGATGTTTCGGTTAGCTCCAATTTGCTGTTGCGTAATGAGAAGTTTGTGGTAGAGCCAAATAAATATATTCCAGAGCGTTGGCTGCGTAACGACACAGAGGGTAACAAATATCAACTCAATAACCCTTTTCTATTCCTTCCATTCGGCTTCGGTCCACGTAGTTGCGTGGGCAAACGAATTGTGGACCTGGAATTGGAGGTGACCGTGGCACGTTTGGTGCGCAATTTCATGATAGAATTCAATTATTCTACGGATAACGCTTTCATACAGAAGCTCGTTTTCATACCTGGGATACCACTGAAGTTCAGATTCAAAGAAAGAAAGGAGTGAAGACCGGTGAATAATTTAATCCTACATTCATAAAATGATAATATTATAAATAAATGACTCTATTAGTAGAATAGTTTTGTTAGTTCTAACAAAGTGAATTAGGTGCTTAGAGTGATAAGTGTTTCCAACTTGTAGAACATATATATATTTTAATAAAATAGTAATGGGTTCCAAATATATTTTGAATTTCAACAAATATTTATAGAAAAAAAGTAACTCGTGAAATATGTTCAATAGCAAGTAATATTCTCTTGACATATATGTACATATATTTACTATAAATATACTATATATATAAGCGGCTTGAAAAATTATGGCGGTCCGGAAGGCTTCGTTGTGCCTTTTAGTACCGATTTTCATATTAAATAAATTGCTTTTGACATTTATTATTTAGTGAGTTGTCGCTCTTTTAGTAGTTCTGGCTCTCAGCAATAATATATGTATATCTCTTATTGGTTATTTATATGTATATACATATAATATGAAAATCAGCACTAAAAAGCACAACTAAGCCTTCCGAACCGCCATAACTTTTCAAGCCGCTTTTGATACCGAATGTGTGAATATCAATGCCTTTTTTATACCGAAAACATCGGTCAATCTATGGAAAATATTAATATCAATCAGAGAGCCTCTTTTCCTGCTAATAATAAATTCTATGTCAGAAATGTGTCACATCAGGTCAATATGAGACTTATACCTAGTAGTAAAGAAGTCCACTTCATTTCCACTTGACTTTTAACCGTCTATATCGCTCAAAATGTGAGTGATCTTAACAAAATTCATGGAACCTCTTCCCATGGTAACCGACTGTTTTTAATTAAAGCGCATATTATTTGGTAATAGTAACTCGAGATGCCAAAAATGGATGGGATCAATACTACTCATAACTCACCATAAAGTGATTTCATCGATTTTAAGTTAAATTCAAACAGTTTGCTTAGGTCAATATGCAATATAGTCATCTTGCTGCGGGAGCGTGATCTTTTAAAATAGAATATTTGGTTACAGCCAAACTTAGTCTTTCCTTACTTGTTAAATCCTCAAAAGGGTTCCACGAAGTTTAAACACCGACAAGGAAACGATGAAGACTCTATAATAAAAACATACATATGTAAATAAATGAGACGAGTCTATTATACATGCCCGTCTATCCATCTGTTTGTATAGACGCGACCTAGTCCCTCAGTTTTTGAGAAGTCCGTCTGAAAATTTGCACACGTCGTTTTCTTCCCAAGAAGCTGGTCATTTGTTGGCGCCAATATAGTATATTATATAACCGCCATACAAACTGAACGATCGGAATGAAGTTCTTGTATGGAAAACGTTTTAATTTGGCGAGATATATTCAAGATTCTGGCATGGGCTACTGTCTAATACATCGATGCAAAGTTGCCATTTAAACTGGCAAAATCTAGTCCTTGTAAGGAATCTTTTGTATTTTGGAAGGGTAACATAGCTTTGGTGCAACGGTAGTTAACTGGTTTTCTTTCACTCGCAGTCAAAACAGAACGACAACTCCGATTCGTTTTTAACAGTAGTCATCTAGTGTACGAGAATTCACTTTTTCTTCTCATTTGCAGACAGCGCTTACGCTGTATAACAGCGCAATTGGAAAATCCAAGATTGGAGGTCTTCCTCTTCCTATGCTTCCACCGGCGAGTACTACATCGAATACTCTCAATACAAGTATATAATACCCATAAATCGACTCATCAGCTGTTGTCATCGTCCACCCCTCTGCACCATATAGCAGGACGTGGATGGTGAGTGAATGAGAAAATGCTCTTTGTTCGTCGAGAAAATACTTTACTTCTCAATTGCCTACCCAATCGGAAGTAACATCGGTTAGCAAGAGTTATTCAGCGTTAGATTTCGAGACTGGCGTTGTTGTTGGTGTTAATGCTGGTTCCAAGATCAACGAAATGATCTACGTCTTCGAAGGTATCACTGTCAACAGTGACGTTGGAGCCAGGTCGCTTATGCGACAACTGTTTGCTTGATGTCAGGAGATACGTAATAGTAAATTTTTCTTGAGATAGTGTGGCCATCGGACGGTATGTATATTACAATAAGGGTATTATATTAAGGAAATTCTCTTAAGAAATATTTGTACCGAACACATTTTTTTCGAAACTCATGCCGCAATTTTTTTAATAATTTTAATATAAAACAAGTAAGGAAGGGCTAAGTCCGGCTGTAGCCGAACATTATATACCCTTGTAATTTACAAGGATTAAGCCCTCAGCTGCATATGGCTTGTTAGTGATATGGGGTCTAGAGCAAGTTTTTACCCGTCATCAAGATATCTAAATTTTTCTGCAAGTTACAGCTTGCACGGATGGACGGACGAACGGACAAGCAGTCAGTCAAATGTACAAACCGTTAGGTGAATAAACCAATTATACTATGTGGCTTCATGTTGCAAGAATATAAAAAATATTCATAAATTTTGACAAGATCCATTCTCTTCGAGTTTATGCGCAACCAACCAGTTTAGAGCATAAGTGTGCAGTCTGAAAGTTAAGCCAACAACAACGAGCACGTTAAGAGTAAAAAAGCACACCAGACACCCTTCTCTCTCAAAAGCTCGCTCATCACAATTTTTTTTTTTTCTCTTTTACGAAACATAAAGTGTTTTGTTTACAAACAAATGAGGAGATAAAAACAAAAACATTAACAACAAAGCTTAACAGTATCTGTATGTACATACATATGTATATGAATATGAAAAGCTTGTTTTGAAACTAAATGTTTCACTAATCTATTTCGCATATGCTGACATACTATATAGACTCGCGTAGGCTAGCAAGTGAACAAAAGCAGTGCAGACATTAGCAGACACATATTGGCAATGTTTATTAAATATTCCACACAGAATTTTATAAATGCGCAGACTGATCGCGAGCGACTACCAAGAGCTTATTCATTGTGCCAAAGTTTGTGGACCGGTGAACACATCCATATTAGTTGACGACTTCTACTTGTATTCTTCTAAATTTCGAACTTTGGCATTTTCGTTGTGCGTGGCATAATAAATTAATGAATCGAAGCAGTAATCAACGGCAAACATGTTATCGAGGCATTTAAAGCAAAGTCATCACATCGGTTGGCGTCATTTGCGCGTTTCAAGGGTACTAACTTTTGCAGCGCAAGTAGAGTCTAAGGTACATAGGTGTGATTAAATCCATAATGTTTTCACTTTAATTTTTATTTTCAAAGATTATTTATTGTTCTATATTTTAATTTTAGCAAAACAATGCAAGTGATGTGGACTTGGAGAACGCACGGCCGTACTCAGAAGTGCCTGGGCCAAGCAAATTCGAGTTGATACGTTTATTTATGCCTGGAGGTAAGTGATAACACCGGTCAACAATTTTTTAATTTAAATTTTAGTTTCTCCTATGACAAAAATAAGGAAAAAAAATTTTTCCCGTTAAAGTTTGCTTTCGTAGAAATTAGAGTAATTTTTCGATTTTTAAGCAGAAATTACTGATTTTTATATTTTTTCTACAATTTCACTATAGATTATAATTAGAAAACTTTTTTTAGATACAAGAGTCGTTTTTATTCAAGATGTGTGATAAACAATAATATATAAATGTAAAATAACAAGAAATTACTGTCTAAAAGTGAATATTTTTATACTCTCGCAACAAAGTTGCTAAGGAGAGTATTATAGTTTTGTTCACATAACGGTTGTTTGTAAGTCCTAAAACTAAAAGAGTCAGATATAGGGTTATATATACCAAAGTGATCAGGGTGACGAGTAGAGTTCGAAATCGGATGTCTGTCTGTCCGTCCGTCTGTCCGTCCGTCCGTGCAAGCTGTAACTTGAGTAAAAATTGAGATATCTTGATGAAACTTGGTACACGTATTCCTTGGCTCCATAAGAAGGTTAAGTTCGAAGATGGGCAAAATCGGCCCACTGCCACGCCCACAAAATGGCGGAAACCGAAAACCTATAAAGTGTCATAACTAAGCCATAAATAAATATATTAAAGTAAAATTTGGCACAAAGGATCGCATTAGGGAGGGGTATATTTGGACGTAATTTTTTTGGAAAAGTGGGCGTGGCCCCGCCCCCTACTAAGTTTTTTGTACATATCTCGGAAACTACTATAGCTATGTCAAAAGAAAGAAAGAAATCGGATAATAACCACGCCCACCTCCCATACAAAGGTTATGTTGAAAATCACTAAAAGTGCGTTAACGGACTAACAAAAAACGTCAGAAACACAAAATTTTACGGAAGAAATTGCAGAAGGAAGCTGCACCCAGGCGTTTTTAAAATTGAAAATGGGCGTGGCCTCGCCCACTTATGGACCAAAACCATATCTCAGGAACTACTAGACCGATTTCAATGAAATTCGGTATATAATATTTCTTAACACCCTGATGACATGTACAAAATATAGGTGAAATCGGTTCACAACCACGCCTTCTTCCAATATAACAATATTTTGAATTCCATCTGGTGCCTTTTCTGTATAATACGAGTACATACATTAGGAACCAATGATGATAGCGGAATAAAACTTTACAAAAATACGGTATTTGAAAAATATGTAAATGACGTATAATGAAATCTCGATTATCACTTTATCATGCGAGAGTATAAAATGTTCGGTGACACCCGAACTTAGCCCTTCCTTACTTGTTTGTATTTCTTTTATGCTCATATGAGCTCTCTCGTATTAAACCCCAATATCATTTTGATTACTGACTTTTAGGTTAAAATAGGTTTCGCAAAGTTTCAAATGTGTTGATAAAGCAAATTTTTTACTTCTAACTTTAATAAATTCACCGCAACTAAAACAGAATGAATCAACATCATTTTACACTGACTTGATGCCATTTTACATCTGCAATACCGCTGTAACTAAACTAGTATGATCAAAAAACATTTTTATTATTTTTATTAAGTTTTACTATTAAAATAACTTACAAAAAAGTAAAAAAAAAATTAAAAGTGCACACTTTTACTTTTTCTTTTATGTTCATACGTACTATCTCTTAATAAACCCCGAATAAAGTATTATTACTATAATTTTTACAAAAACAAACTTTATACGAAAGAAAGGTATTTTCTTATCGTTTTTGTTCATAATTAATCAGAAAATCATAAAATAAACTTTAGGACAAAGAACGAACATTTTTTTGTAGAGTGTATGCCTACAGGCATACTGGTTTTAGGTGTATTTGCGTGATATCACTTGGCACTCCAGACTGTTAATTTCATTCAATCAACTTAAATGCCAAAGGTTAATTGATATTTATTAGTATTAATTTCGGACAGAGGCTTATTTACGCCTGTGATTAAGGGGTTACATGAGTTTCCTAGGGTAAAAAACAGCCTTTTTCAACAATTTTTTCTCATATAAAAAATTAAATATTTCACCAAGATTTTTTGAAGTTATGCTTCTTATGCGAGTTCGGAAAAGGTTGCGTTTAATGTTTAACGCTTACATATTTACGCTAGCTTGTCGGCGAAGATGTTCGAGCAGGAAGGGAAGCGGTGACAATCGGCGATCGTTTGTTAATTTCTTTCGGCACAGCTCGGATTTTCTACCAGCAACACAATGTTGTGACGCTTTGTCGTCGTGTCAGTGCTTCGACACATTGACTCTTTGACAAAGCGAGAGTTTCGGCCATGCGAAAGATGCGTGTGGCACTTGTTATTATGAATGTACATACATATATATGTACATACAATATGTATCTATGTGGCACGCATTTGCTTTCGCAAACATACAGACAAATGTGCCAAAGAAATAATATCCATATGTACATATACATATGTCATACAAATTCTATTGGTATACATATGTACATATATGGAAATGAAAACGAATACGCATATTTCATGAAGGTCATCAATTTTCTTTGAAGAAATGAAGCTCATTTGGCACATCTTCACTTTGTAATATAGTCGAAATAAATATAAATAATATATGAAATATTAATCTATTTAAAAATTAAAAAATAAAATTAAAGAGAAATAAAATTTAAATTATTGAAGTGAAACTTCTTAGGCGACTTCGGAAAAGGTTGCGTTAAACGTTTAACGCTTCAGTGGAGAGGGAATAGCGTTGGACCAGAGAACATAAAGCATAGAGAAGGTGCAGGTTCGACAGCGAACATTTGTTAGATTTGTAGTAAGGAATTCACCTCACTACCACAGAATTCGCGCTGTGAAGAGAAATAAATATACATATGTATTTTCGGCATATGATGACGTGGCATGTATGCCCAAGCAGAGAATATGAAGAGACATAAATATATCGGGTGATTTTTTAAGAGCTTGATAACTTTTTTTAAAAAAAAAACGCATAAAATTTGCAAAATCTCATCGGTTCTTTATTTGAAACGTTAGATTGGTTCATGACATTTACTTTTTGAAGATAATTTCATTTAAATGTTGACCGCGGCTGCGTCTTAGGTGGTCCATTCGGAAAGTCCAATTTTGGGCAACTTTTTCGAGCATTTCGGCCGGAATAGCCCGAATTTCTTCGGAAATGTTGTCTTCCAAAGCTGGAAGGTCTAAAGGCGTTAAATCGCATGATCTTGGTGGCCAACTGCCCATGAATCCCGAAAAATGCACTGTTTGGTGTGGTTTGTACGCTGGTGGAATCATTGGACCGTATTTTTTCAAAGATGCTGTTGGACGCAACGTTACGGTGAATGGCGATCGCTATCGTTCGATGCTAACAAACTTTTTGTTGCCAAAAATGGAAGAACTGAACTTGGTTGACATGTGGTTTCAACAAGATGGCGCTACATGCCACACAGCTCGCGATTCTATGGCCATTTTGAGGAAAACTTCGGAGAACAATTCATCTCAAGAAATGGACCCGTAAGTTGGCCACCAAGATCATGCGATTTAACGCCTTTAGACTATTTTTGTGGGGCTACGTCAAGTCTAAAGTCTACAGAAATAAGCCAGCAACTATTCCAGCTTTGGAAGACAACATTTCCGAAGAAATTCGGGCTATTCCGGCCGAAATGCTCGAAAAAAGTTGCCCGGACTTTCCGAATGGACCACCTAAGACGCAGCCGCGGTCAACATTTAAATGAAATTATCTTCAAAAAGTAAATGTCATGAACCAATCTAACGTTTCAAATAAAGAACCGATGAGATTTTGCAAATTTTATGCGTTTTTTTTTAAAAAAAAGTTATCAAGCTCTTAAAAAATCACCCGATACATATGTATGCATACCCATGATTACACTCCCAACGAATGTAAAGAATTTCGTTTTGCTTGTTTAAATTTTCGCTTTCAACCAGGGAATCGCTTGTAAATTTTACAACAAAAACGATTTCATTCATAAACGCAGGCGCAAATTCCACAAGCGATCTCGCTTCATACATAAAAACAGACGCCGTATCAGCTCCCCGAGCATGCCTTTGCCAACAAGCGTCTTTTCGCGACGACGGCAAAAGCTAAAAATCATAAATTGAACAACTTCTAAAATATTATTTTCAGTTCTCTGCTTAAAGCATAGAGAAGGTGCAAATTGAATTCTGTATGATGTTGTATGTGAATTTAAGAAAGTGTTGGTCACTCCACCATATTTTTATCCTTTCCCTCTCGCTGGTTTTCTTTCATACAACATGATATGCATTTCTTGGAATATCACTAAGAAGTTTAACTTCTTCCGCGCGTAGGGACTCCACGTACCAGTTTTTTATTGTTATAAGCATACATATGTACATAAGCATACAAATTCTGAAATCTTTGGAAAATAAAAATATTTTAAACTTGGCCATTATGACGCCATTTCCGGTGACCCCTCGGAAAATAGATGCACCCGCGTTGGCAGGATAACTCCTTACAGTATCATCTAAAGTGAAAAAATAGCTAGTTAAAACCTTAAACCTTAAAACTTAGACGAAGGAAAATAAACTGATAATTGGATTTTTGGCTGACATTTTTACAAGACAATTTAAATTTCAGCTAAAATTTCGCGACAGTTTTTCTCTCAAATAGTTGTAATCGAAAAAATACATTCTTGCTCGAAGTCTTTAAGAATTGTAACTCAAAGATCTGTGTAAAATGTCACGAAGATCGGTTGAGCAGTTCTCGAAGAATCTTGTTAACCGACTTCAAAAACACAGTTTCGAGAAAAACACTTTTAAAGACGGCGCACTTAGCTTTGCTGATCTTAAGCTATGAAAAAGAATCTATTTTTTCAAACCCGCAAACCTACGTGGGTAGGTGAGAAAGGTTTTTCGATTTGAATTTTTAATATTTTTAATTTTCAATTAATGATTGTTGATAACAGAAAAGTAGATAGAAAGTTATACTGGATGATTTTTAAGACGTGTGGTGTTCGGTAAATGTGTCAATACTTTTTTGGTTGCTTAGTTGGTTTCTGGAGTTGGTCTTCTTACCAGCTATTATTTGATTTGAACTCAGTTTGGATTGCATTTTCATAATTTATTTCCAAAATTATGGTTCGGTTCGCGCAACGCATTGCGTACTGTGTTCAATAGTCGACATAAACGTCCAGTAGAGTAGGTTAATCGAGCGACTTAGATATGCCTTATAACACCGAAGACGCTATTGCTTTTGTAGAGCAGAGTATCAAAGAAGACCGAAATGACTTCATCCGCCATTACTCGCAACTACTGGATCTAAGCTGATCCATTTTTTTGGATGATTTTACAGAAAAATCTTGGTTGGGGACTTACGAAATCCAACTCATGAAAGAATTGAAGGTGGATTGAGGTGGGCACCGACCCCGATTTTCGTTAGAAAATTTTGTTCAGCGATCAAACACAATTTTATTTGAATGGGTACGTTGATATTCCAAATTTTCGTTTTCGGAATGATGATAAGCCACAAACAATTGGTAAGACGCCGTTATGTCCTCAAAAAGTCTGTATATGTAGTACTCTATTGGCAGAGGGAATCATTTGGTTCATAATTCTTCAAAAAGGAAGGCGGTCGTAATGTTGCAGTCAATGGCGAACGCAATAAAACCACGATTATTGACTTTTTTTGTACCTGAAATTGAGAATATTGATGTGGACCACTTTTAGTGAGCGCGCTTTATCATGCGTGGTGGATCTGTGGCGTGGTCTCCAAGAACATACGATTTAATACCGCTACAAAATTTATTGGTGCGGTTATGTGAAGTCTTTTATTTACACAGATAATCCCTAGACGATTGATACCTTGGAAGAGAATATTGGGCGCGTTATTGCTGACATACGGCCTCAATTTTTGTCATGGTGGTGCAAAGTTATATACCGATTTATTCGTTGAAGCTAAATTTATATACTTTAAATTGAAAGAATCATATGGAATTAAAAATTGTGACGACGAAGTTACCCGCTTTCACCAATTTTTACACTGTTATGTTCGTTAGTTTGACATTTGACATATTAATGATTGACTCAAGCATTAATTTTCAAAAATATCGAAACGACATATAGTACTTCTTATATGATTCTTAATCACTTCGTTTCAGGTTTATTTTCCAAAAAACCATTTTTTACTGCCATTCGGGAAATGGAAAAGACATATGGACAGATTTTTCGGTTTCCCGGCATATTTGACAAACCTGAAGTTGTAATTAATTTAAACCCCTCGGATTATTCGAATATTTTTCGTAATGAAGGATTATGGCCCGATCGCCGCATTTTCGAAACTAACCTTTATCATCGTGAAAAACATCGGCCCGAATTGTTTAAGGGAGTCGAGGGTATTGTATCCACGTGAGTATCCTAACCCGTACACATATAGATATCGTATTATGATATATTCTTCTTCTTCTTAATTGGCGTAGACACCGATTACGCGATTATAGCAGCGTTAACACCAGCGCGCCAGTCGTTTCTTCTTTTCGCTACGTGGCGCCAATTGGCTATTCCAAGCGAAGCCAGGTCCTTCTCCACTTGGGCCTTCCTACGGATTGGAGGTCTTCCTCTTCCTCTGCTTCCCCCGGCGGGTATTGCGTCGAATACTGGAAGCTGGAGTGTTTTCATCCATCCGGACAACATGACCTAGCCAGCGTAGCCGCTGTCTTTTAATTCGCTGAACTATGTCAATGTCGTCGTATATCTCGTACAGCTCATCGTTCCATCGAATGCGATATTCGCCATGGCCAATGCGCAAAAGACCATAAATCTTTCGCAGAATTTTTCTCTCGAAAACTCGTAACATCGACTCATCGGTTACTGTCATCGCCCAAGTCTCTGCACCAAATAGCAGGACGGGAATTATGAGCGTCTTACAGAGTTTAGCTTTTGTTCGTCGAGAGAGTACTTTACTTTTCAATTGCCTACTCAATCCGAAGTAGCACCTGTTGGCAAGAGCAATCCTGCGTTGGATTTCCAGGCTGACATTGTTGGTGGTGTTGATACTGGTTCCTAAATAGACGAAATTATCTACAACTTCAAAGTTATGACTGTCAACAGTGACGTGAGAGCCAAGTCGCGAGTGCGACGACTGTTTGTTTGATGACAGGCGATATTTCGTTTTGCCCTCGTTCACTGCCAGACCCATTTTCTGTGCTTCCTTGTCCTGTTTGGAGAAAGCAGAACTAACGGCGCGGGTGTTGAGGCCGATGATATCAATATCATCGGCATACGCCAGCAGCTGTACACTCTTGTAGAAGATGGTACCTTCTCTATTTAGTTCTGCAGCTCGAACTATTTTCTCCAGAAGCAAGTTGAAGAAGTCGCACGATAGGGAGTTGCCTTGTCTGAAACCTCGTTTGGTATCGAATGGCTCGGAGAGGTCCTTCTCGATCCTGATAGAGATTTTGATATTGCTCAAGTTCAGTTTATACAGCTAATATGGCTGTGCGGGGATACCCAATTCAGATATCGCGGCATAAAGGCAGCTCATTTTCGTGCTGTCAAAAGCAGCTTAAAAGTCGACGAAGAGGTTGTGTGTATCGATTCTCTTTTCACGGGTATTTTCCTAGATTTAACGCATGGTGAATATCTGGTCAGTTCTTGATTTTCCAGATCTGAAGCCAAACTGATAAGGTCCAATCAGTTTGTTGACGGTGGGCTTTAATCTTTCACACAATACGCTCGATAGAACCTTATATGCGATGTTGAGGAGGCTAATCCCATGGTAGTTGGCGCAGATTGTGGGGTCTCCTTTTTTATGGATTGGGCATAGCACACTTAAATTCCAATCGTTGGGCATGCTTTCGTCCGACCATATTTTACAAAGAAGCTGATGCATGCTCCTTATCAGTTCTTCGCCGCCGTGTTTGAATAGCTCGGCCGGCAATTCGTCGGCCCTTGCCGCTTTGTTGTTCTTCAGGCGGGCAATTGCTATTCGAACTTCTTCATGGTCGGGCAATGGAACGTCTGCTCCATCGTCATCGATTGGGGAATCAGGTTTGCCTTCTCCTGGTGTTGTGCGTTCACTGCCATTCAGCAGGCTGGAGTTGGTTATGTTATGGTGTTCCCTCCATAATCTAAGTATGCTCTGGGCATCAGTGACTAGATCACCTTTGGGGGTTCTACAAGAGTATGCTGCGGTCTTGAAACCTAGCTTGGAATAGGTAGGTAGGAGTGCAGCCCTATCGGGCTCAATTAGCACTTGATGTGCTTGGAATACTTCATCGAAAAAAATTCAACGGCGAAAGCAATGCGAGCGAGTTCCGGATTATCCAGATGTATTCTCAACAGATGCCATCGGTCCTATTTACACAGTGTATCCATCTAGAAATGCAGAATGTTTCTATTTGCGATTACTGTTGGTGAATGTTCGTGAACCAACTTCATTCGAGTCACAGGATTTTTTGCATCGAGTTCGTGCTGCAACCGGAGATTTCAATTTGGGAATGACTGATTCCGATTGAGGATTTACAGTGTCGGACAAAACATATTGACTGATGGCTATGAATGCAAAAAAAACATTTGGTATACTCCAAATTACAATTTTGGATATCAAAAAAGTACTTAATTATAAAGGCATATTGTTTTTCTTGATGAAACAATATAAAACTATATATTTTTTTAATAGTTTACATTTTATACGAAAGATATTACAAGTACCCAATATTCACTGCGACAAAACATATTGGACTAGTCGAGTTTTTTTGTGATAATGGTCGAAAATCCCGTTATTTTCTGACGATTTTGCATTCTCTCCGCAATTTGAACAACGACATAAAAAATCAGCATCACTTTAGTTTAACCAAGTTTCTTTATATAAAACGTTCTGACGTGATTAAAATTCTACTTATTTCGAAGAAATTAATAACAAAAAGCGACCATGGCTAGAAACAAACATTCAATTCTATTAAAAAATTTAGTAAAAACTACATGAATGAATTATACAAAAAGACATTTGTAACAAATTTTATATCAACAAATTCACGTTGACCTTTATTATGAAGATTTAGGGACAGTGGAGCTGCGAAAACTAGCCATCGTGGAAGACGGCCCAAAGCTAGAACACGACATGATGATTCAAAAAAACTTAGAGAACTACAATAGTTCTCTGATATGTCGGCAGCCAGCGGGGTTAAAGCTTTAAATTTGAAACTTCTAGCCGTACTGTACAAAGAAGAGCGTGTGCAGAATCAATTGCAATATGGATCGATTGATATACAAGGATATCCTTGAGAACGTGATGCTTCTCCATGCCGAGTGGAATATGCCACTTTCATTTTCGTTTCAACACGACATGACCTTAAGCACACGTCGAAATCAGTGGCAAATCGGATCGTAACAAGCTCAATCGCCGGATTTCAATTGTTTTGAGAAGCTCTGGTATATAAGAAATAGAAGGGTAGACAGAGAAGGAGCGAATGGAGATAAAAACAAATTAAGCATTCGACAAGTAGTTATTAAAAATATTATAGCTGCTATGCCAAATAGATGCAGTGAAGTTATAAAAAATTATCGTTATGCTACAAAATATTAAATAACAATCATTATTACAATATGTTTTATTGCACTGAATATTGAATATGTTTAATTAAGGAAAATAATAATGTTTTCATAAAATAAATAATTATTGTTCAAATTTGACTGATTTGTTTATATATAAAATGATAATTGCGAGAATAGGAGATGATAATGTAATTCGTTGATATGAGTCCAATATATTTTGTCCGAAACTGTATGTTTGCCTATTAGCGGCAATTTGTTGTGCACTTTAGGAATACCAGCGCATAGTCGTTCAATACACGATGCTTTCAATCAAGAATTAAAACGAGAACGTGAATATGACCGAGACGCATTGAGCCGAATGGTTTATGATAATGTTCCATTGTTAAATACTGAGCAGAAAATCGTGTATAAAACATTGATGAATGCGATTGAGGACGGAAATGGGGGAATATTTTTGATCGATGCTCTCGGTGGTACTGGGAAAACATTTCCCATTTCTTTGCTTTTGGCTTCTATTCGTACGAGATCTTAAATTGTTTTGGCAGTCGATTCTTCAGAAATAGCAGCTATATTGTCGGAAGCAGGCCGGACACCACATTCAACGCTGAAATTGCCGTTGAATTTCCAAGAGGTTGAAGAACCCACTTGCAACGTTAGTAGAAATTTCGCTATGGGAAAAGGATTTCATGAAGGATTTACGCTATGATTCAAGACGTTTTGGAGGTGCTATGATTCTATTGTCTGGTGATTTCCGTCAAACGTTACCTGTCATTCCAAAATCAACTGCTGGTGATGCAATTAACGCTTCCTTGAAGTCATAGTCTTTGTGGCGCTTTGTGAAGAAACTTAAATTGAGTACGAATATACGAGTTTCATTACAAAACGATCCCACAGCTGATGTGTTCTCCAAACAACTGATAGCTATCGGTAATGGTGAAGTTCCGGTCGATGTCACAACCGGTTTGATTTCATTTCCATCGAATTTGTGTAATTGCGTTACATTGAAAGATGAACTAATTCGTAAAGTGTTTCCGAAAATTTTTGTTAATTATTTTAATTACGATTGGTTAAGTGAAGGCGCAATTTTGGAACTGAAGAACAAGGATGTGAATGAGATTAATTTTAAAATTAGAAATAAAATTGGTGGTCAAATACGTTAAATCAAATATGTTGATTGTGTGGTAAATGAAGATGGAGCTACGAATTACCCCACTGAACTTTTGAATTCTTTGGATTCGCCTTGTGTTCCGCAACACATTTCACACCTAAAATTTGGTTCAGTAGTGATTATGCTTCGAAATTTGCAATCTCAGAAATTGTGTTATGGAACGCTTTTGATTATAAACCAAATCATGAAAAATATCATTTAGGAAAGAGTTCTCAAAGGTAAGTGTAAAGGAGAACAAGTCCTCATTCCGCCCATTTCTTCATACCGACAGACATGACTTTCGAATTCAAACGCATTCAATTCCCGGTTCATCTTGCGTTTGCCATGACAATTAAGAAGGCTCAAGGCCAATCATTGGATGTTTGTGTTTGGATGAATGTTTTTCACATGGCAATTGTATGTAGCCTGTTCACGTATTGGTAAGCCATCTGATTTGTTTATGTTGGCACCGGAACAAAAAATATTGTGTATCACAAAGTACACGAATAAAGATGATTTTGAGCTAAGAAAATTTTTTATTAAAAAAAATGTATTTAGTGTTGAGTTTAAGTAATGTAAATTATTTTTGGTTTAGTTTAACAATGACGCCATATCTAATTCGAAACGTCATCTGCTGGATTATGAAAGCTGAAGTGGCATTGTTAGAATTGCATTGTCTTGCAATGGCTTCGTTGTATTTTTGGGTGGGACGAAGTCCGCCGGGGTTGCTAGTAATAGATATTGCCATGTCTGGTTTTTTGTCAACGAAAGAAAGGCGCCAATGGCAGCCAAAAATTTATATGTTTGCACTGCAAAGCGGTTTTCTAGTGATTGCTACGCCCCGAGTAGGAGCATCTCATTTATGTATCTAATAATCCTGCATAATTTGAGATAGATAAGCTTAAAATAATTAGTTTTTACAAAAAAATGACTTTTAAATTGTCAAATTTTTAATTAAGTATTATGTCTACATTTCGATGAACCTTCCACCACATTGTATTACCGGCGGTGACGACAATATCCAATTCAATGTCGCTACTATTAAAATTTGTGAGATAATCAGTAATTTTTGTGGTTAGCTGTCACTTTATTATTTTAGATCTTACTCGCTCATGTTAATTCTTACTCTGCTTTTCTTAGAAAATGCCTCGGAAGCGGAAATCTGGTATATCCAAATCATACTCATACTAATACAAAGAAAAATGTATTATTATTATAGTAATTTTAAAAAATTGTTGATCTCAGCAAAGCAATAAAATTTAGTTATCATTTTGACTGATTTCTGTTGTTATACCCTTACCCTTTATCTCTCATACTTATTTAATGGCTCCATTGCGGGCGAAGCCGTCGGTAAAAAGCTAGTATAATTTATACGGTTAAATAACTGTTATAGTGCTAAAATGGGTATGTACCAGTGATCTGCAGTGAATACTTGGCTTATGAATACACTCTCATATTCATGAATCACCCCCAATATTCACTCACACTTGCTCTCACTAAAAATATTATCTTCTCACAATCACATGGCTTGCTTCTGTAATAATGAGTGTGAATATGTCTCACAATCACTTAGCGCTCACACTTGGCTTGGCTTGCTTCTCTGTATACAATTGTCTGAGCTATTCGTTGCATACTATTAGATGAGTTGAAAGGCTCATAAATACATTCACTAATAAGTGAATCATTGTTTATTCATGAATATATTCACGAATTCCGTGCCTATTCAAAATATATTTTATACCTACGCGGGTGGGTTTTAAAAGGAACAAAAACGCGTGATTGTATGACTATAAAAAACTGAAACTTCTTTATTTCTTATCCTTTTATTCAATTATTTTCTTAAGCTTTATCTTACATTCTAGAAATTGGAGAGCTTAGGTAGATGAGTCCCTGAAGTTTATACCTACGCGGAGGGTTTTAAAAGAAACGAAACCCGTGATTCTAGTGACTTCGTAAAAACTACAAAACTGAAACTTCTTTGTTTCTTATCCTTTTTCAATTATTTCTTAAGCCTAAATGAAAAGCTTTATCTTACATTTTAGAAAGTGAGAGCTTAGGTAGATGAGTCCCTGAAGTTTATACCTACGCGGAGGGGTTTTAAAAGAAACGAAACCCGTGATTCTAGTGACTTCGTAAAAACTACAAAACTGAAACTTCTTTGTTTCTTATCCTTTTATTTAGTTTTCTTTTAAAATAGCACAATAAATCACATTAAAACATAGTAAAATACATATATTCAAGAAATGTCGGCGGGTTATGTGTCAGGCAAGATGTGTGCTTACGACGGTCCGAGTACTCTCCTACCTATTTGAAAAGCGATAAAGAGGAAAAGATTTTCAAATATTAACTATACCTGCAAGTAGTGCGGCGTCTGAACGTGTATTTTCCGTGGCAGGCAATTTAATAACTGATAAAAGAAATCGACTTGCACCCAAAACCGTAGATAATATAATATTCCTGAATTCAATATTTAAGACTAACTAATATGGCAATAAGACCTTAGAAACTTAAAAAACAAAAATATACAATGATATTGAGAAGTAATTTTGTGCAATACCTCAATCTTAATATATATTTAGAAGCTATACTTATAATATATACTTGTATCTTTGGAGTTGAATCTTATGTATGTACATAAATCTTGAAGTAAATTTTATGTTTAGTATTTATATTTTTTTACCGAAATGAACTGAATTGTGTTATTTTGTTTTTTGTTAATAATTCACGTAATTTTTATACCATTAAACTGACTTAATTTTTATTTTTAATTTTAATTCCATTGAAAGGAACTGAATTATCATTTTATAAAATAAAATGTAATATTATAAGTGATAACATGAATGTAAGTATGTACATATATGTAATTTTTTTAATAATAGAGAAAATTAATACAAAATATGAAAACCCCTTTTTTATTTCATTAGATCTAGTCATTATTAGTTAGAACCAATTACAAAATCCTTTTTGTTATACAATAATATAATAGTAACTCTTAGTGCTTTCGTAATGGATTTTCTAGCCTTTGGTTCATAGCGTTACAGCTCAAAAGGCTTGCAAGTGGCTTGCAAGCTTAACTAAGGCTTCTTCGTATATTCACAAGTGTTTTGTATTCATGAATGTCAGAGAATCCTAAGCAAAGATTCATAAGTATTGTGAGCTCATAAGCAAACACTTGTGAATATATGCTTCATACAAGCTAATCAGCTCACAAGCCAAAACTCTCTCTCATAATTGTAAGTGAGCAGTATTCACACTTATACTCATTCCGTGAATAATTTGCTTGCTTCATACTCAATTTTTCGCAAGTGGCTCAAAGTTGTGTTTAACTCATTCACTGCAGATCACTGGTATGTACGGATCAAATCAAGAAAAAGTATATATATGTACATTAGGCCGGGTCGATTTGTGGGGAGGCAAAAAATCGCCCATTGCTCTATGAAAATCATATTCTAGGGATCAAAATAAGATACTTTGCCGAAGGAACCATACCTCTGAAACGAATTTTGATGTCCCCCAATTTGGGTCGAACTTTTGGGTAGGGGCCTATGTCCCTTATGCTTAAATCTTTAAAACTGCTAATGCAGTTGTTTTAATAGATAGAGTGATTGAAGAGGAAGGTGTATATGTATAATAGCATCCATTAAATAGTGGAGAGATACTGTTATTTTTGAGGTTTCGAATGTGATGTATAATATTACATTAATCAGGGGTTTTGTGGAATGTGATAGCTGTCGGAATCAGAATTGAAACCGATAAAAAAGTAGTAAGTGTCATGAAATCAGATTGGTTGGATGTTAGATACAGAATATGTATCGGTTTTGGGTGTCACGAAAACCTATTTTATCTATCAGAAGCAAAGCAAGAAGATAATTTATGTTCTAGTTAAACTAAAAAAAATTAAGAAAAAAGTGTAAAAGTATCAAATAGTTTTTAAAATATGAAAAAAAGTGTTTTTTCAAACAAAATTTACTTTATGTTGTTTAAACATATGTATGTTCAAACTTAACTTTTCTTAGTTTTTTTTTAGTCTAAATAGAAGACAATGTAATGCCAAAGATAATAAACTCCATACGTCGTTTAGTTTTTTTCTATCCTGCCCGCCCATTAAAAAAAATCGTAAAATTTAAAACCTGAGAAATCGCGCGTCAAAGTTTTCGCTTTTTGTCCAAGCGCTCATACTTGTATATGTATCTGCTAGACGCTCGGCCACTATTTCCCTTCTAGCTCCGACAATATTTCGAATTTCCATCTATTATCTTTGGGGGCATATTCTTAGATAATTTTTAAAGTGATTTAAGCAAAAAAAAATCGATTTTTTGAAGCTTCTAAAGTAAAAAAAACGTAATTTAACACCTAAATGCGTCTTTATTCATTCAATAAATGTTATCTCTTAAAATCTTCCATTAAATCGGAACTCATTAAAAGCTTTAATAAGATTGCTCCCAAATGTATTAATTTGCAAGTTTTGTCCCATTAGTAAACAGTTGATTCGAATATTGGTTTTGCGTACCTATGTTCGAAAAGACGAAAATGCAAACAGATTCCGTGGCACCAATGAAAATCAGAATTGCTTTGCGAGTGTCTGCACCAAGAGGATAATTCTGCAATTCGTGCACCGTGCAAGGGTTTTGCAAGAGCAAGAGAATCCCCCAAATATAACAATATCAAATGACAGCTGTATTTGTATATGGAATGTAAACAAATATCAAGTGACCATTTAGGGCCGGCAAAATATGTCTTCCAATAAAATCGATTAAACTAGAGCAGGTACCGATTACATGGACGAAAACACAAGTTTTAGAGCGAAACCAGTTTTTCCCACGAAAACATGTTTTCATTGTCGGTCCGAAAATAGTATAAGCAATTTTTTCTTGGATTCCTAAACACCCCTGAATAATTAAAATTATAAATTTAAAAACTGTGGGTCGTTGCGGTTCCTGCGGTACCGACCAGCAACCAAATATACAGTGCAGTGGATTATAACTGGCTCAGTAATCAATCGATGTATGCCAACCGACTTTTTCGGCTTTGCACGCTTGAGAACTGGTTCATTATGTGCAGTCCATTAGAATAACTGTCGATTGGACTGCAGTGTGAAATGATGGAGCCATGTTTCCACTTTCATTGTCCTCGGTTCTCATTTCGCTTCTTACCAACTTAAGCAACCTCTTTTCAACGGTTGATTTCCCTGGTGTAGAGCCCAAATTCAACAGAATTTTTTCCGCAAAAAGCGATGCTTCATTAAAAATTGCGTTATGATCCATTTTTTTGTAAACTAACACAAGTTCCTTTTCAGAAATGCTATATCTCATTAACTAATACTTATAATCTAACTAATAGAAATCATAAAGATGTTAGTAATAGTGCTATCTATACCGTAATAAAATTGAAAGGTTAATCTTTAATTTAATTTAATCTTTAATTTAATCGGTAAATTTTTTTTTTCGTATGTTGGTAGTACTGTTAGCGACATCTATGCTAAATTTCATGTTAAAATATTCATTAGTATTTGAGATACACATCGTTTTGTGAGGCTCTAAAAGTGAAGGACGACGGAGGATTTTTCCCAGTGCTATGATGACTGGAAAATTCGTTGGCATAAGTGTATTGCAGCATGAGTGAATTACTCTAATGGAGATGAAATAAACAATATTGAATGTGATCACAGTAGTATGTGTCAGCCACAGTAAAGCGGGGTCGGGTCCTCTAGTTTATATTATTACAAGATAGTCGTGTTATTTACACTGATTACACTGTGGAACATTTTTGAGATTATTGTCTGGGGGGTGAGAAACTCCAAGTCAGGGTGATGGTACTAGGTCAGTATAGTAAAACCCTTAAAGGGTTTGGCGTTCGTATGTGTGAGTTTTTTTT